>NW_025960820.1:0-101022 GCF_023159225.1 Perognathus longimembris pacificus | reverse complement strand
CGCACACCAGGCCCTCCCCGCACACCAGGCCCTCCCCCCCGCACACCAGGCCCTCCCCGCACACCAGGCCCTCCCCACACACCAGGCCTCCCCGCACACCAGGCCCTCCCCGCACACCAGGCCCTCCCCGCACACCAGGCCCTCCCCGCACACCAGGCCCTCCCCGCACACCAGGCCCTCCCCGCACACCAGGCCCTCCCCGCACACCAGGCCCTCCCCGCACACCAGGCCTCCTGCACACCAGGCCCTCCCCGCACACCAGGCCCTCCCCGCACACCAGGCCCTCCCCGCACACCAGGCCCTCCCCGCACACCAGGCCCTCCCCGCACACCAGGCCCTCCCCGCACACCAGGCCTCCCCGCACACCAGGCCCTCCCCGCACACCAGGCCCTCCCCGCACACCAGGCCCTCCCCGCACACCAGGCCCTCCCCGCACACCAGGCCCTCCCCGCACACCAGGCCTGCACTGCACACCAGGCCCTCCCCACACACCAGGCCCTCCCCGCACACCAGGCCGTCCCCGCACACCAGGCCCTCCCCCCACACCAGGCCCTCCCCCCACACCAGGCCCTCCCCGCACACCAGGCCTGCACTGCACACCAGGCCCTCCCCACACACCAGGCCCTCCCCCACACCAGGCCCTCCCCCACACCAGGCCCTCCCCGCACACCAGGCCCTCCCCCCACACCAGGCCCTCCCCCCACACCAGGCCCTCCCCCCACACCAGGCCCTCCCCGCACACCAGGCCCTCCCCCCGCACACCAGGCCCTCCCCACACACCAGGCCCTCCCCGCACACCAGGCCCTCCCCGCACACCAGGCCCTCCCCGCACACCAGGCCCTCCCCGCACACCAGGCCCTCCCCGCACACCAGGCCCTCCCCCCACACCAGGCCCTCCCCGCACACCAGGCCCTCCCCGCACACCAGGCCCTCCCCGCACACCAGGCCCTCCCCGCACACCAGGCCCTCCCCGCACACCAGGCCCTCCCCGCACACCAGGCCCTCCCCGCACACCAGGCCCTCCCCGCACACCAGGCCCTCCCCGCACACCAGGCCCTCCCCGCACACCAGGCCCTCCCCGCACACCAGGCCCTCCCCGCACACCAGGCCCTCCCCGCACACCAGGCCCTCCCCGCACACCAGGCCCTCCCCGCACACCAGGCCCTCCCCGCACACCAGGCCCTCCCCGCACACCAGGCCCTCCCCGCACACCAGGCCCTCCCCGCACACCAGGCCCTCCCCGCACACCAGGCCCTCCCCGCACACCAGGCCCTCCCCGCACACCAGGCCCTCCCCGCACACCAGGCCCTCCTGCACACCAGGCCCTCCCCCCACACCAGGCCCTCCCCGCACACCAGGCCCTCCCCCCCGCACACCAGGCCCTCCCCGCACACCAGGCCCTCCCCGCACACCAGGCCCTCCCCGCACACCAGGCCCTCCCCGCACACCAGGCCCTCCTGCACACCAGGCCCTCCCCGCACACCAGGCCCTCCCCCCCGCACACCAGGCCCTCCCCGCACACCAGGCCCTCCCCCCCGCACACCAGGCCCTCCCCGCACACCAGGCCCTCCCCCCCGCACACCAGGCCCTCCCCGCACACCAGGCCCTCCCCCCGCACACCAGGCCCTCCCCGCACACCAGGCCCTCCCCGCACACCAGGCCCTCCCCGCACACCAGGCCCTCCCCGCACACCAGGCCCTCCCCGCACACCAGGCCCTCCTGCACACCAGGCCCTCCCCGCACACCAGGCCCTCCCCGCACACCAGGCCCTCCCCCACACCAGGCCCTCCCCGCACACCAGGCCCTCCTGCACACCAGGCCCTCCCCGCACACCAGGCCCTCCCCGCACACCAGGCCCTCCCCGCACACCAGGCCCTCCCCACACACCAGGCCCTCCCCCCCACACACCAGGCCCTCCCCGCACACCAGGCCCTCCCCGCACACCAGGCCCTCCCCACACACCAGGCCCTCCCCTCCCCGCACACCAGGCCCTCCCCACACACCAGGCCCTCCCCGCACACCAGGCCCTCCCCCACACCAGGCCCTCCCCGCACACCAGGCCCTCCCCGCACACCAGGCCCTCCCCGCACACCAGGCCCTCCCCGCACACCAGGCCCTCCCCACACACCAGGCCCTCCCCTCCCCGCACACCAGGCCCTCCCCGCACACCAGGCCCTCCCCGCACACCAGGCCCTCCCCACACACCAGGCCCTCCCCGCACACCAGGCCCTCCCCGCACACCAGGCCCTCCCCGCACACCAGGCCCTCCCCGCACACCAGGCCCTCCCACACCAGGCCCTCCTGCACACCAGGCCCTCCCCGCACACCAGGCCCTCCCCGCACACCAGGCCCTCCCCACACACCAGGCCCTCCCCGCACACCAGGCCCTCCCCGCACACCAGGCCCTCCCCACACACCAGGCCCTCCCGCACACCAGGCCCTCCCCTCCCCGCACACCGGCCCTCCCCGCACACCAGGCCCTCCCCGCACACCAGGCCCTCCCCACACACCAGGCCCTCCCCTCCCCGCACACCAGGCCCTCCCCACACACCAGGCCCTCCCCTCCCCGCACACCGGCCCTCCCCGCACACCAGGCCCTCCCCGCACACCAGGCCCTCCCCGCACACCAGGCCCTCCCCCACACCAGGCCCTCCCCGCACACCAGGCCCTCCCCGCACACCAGGCCCTCCCCTCCCCGCACACCGGCCCTCCCCGCACACCAGGCCCTCCCCGCACACCAGGCCCTCCCCGCACACCAGGCCCTCCCCGCACACCAGGCCCTCCGCACACCAGGCCCTCCCCGCACACCAGGCCCTCCCCGCACACCAGGCCCTCCCCGCACACCAGGCCCTCCCCACACACCAGGCCCTCCCCCCCGCACACCAGGCCCTCCCCACACACCAGGCCCTCCCCACACACCAGGCCCTCCCCTCCCCGCACACCAGGCCCTCCCCGCACACCAGGCCCTCCCCGCACACCAGGCCCTCCCCACACACCAGGCCCTCCCCCCCCGCACACCAGGCCCTCCCCGCACACCAGGCCCTCCCCTCCCCGCACACCAGGCCCTCCCCGCACACCAGGCCCTCCCCGCACACCAGGCCCTCCCCCACACCAGGCCCTCCCCCACACCAGGCCCTCCCCGCACACCAGGCCCTCCCCGCACACCAGGCCTGCACTGCACACCAGGCCCTCCCCGCACACCAGGCCCTCCCCCACACCAGGCCCTCCCCCCACACCAGGCCCTCCCCGCACACCAGGCCCTCCCCGCACACCAGGCCCTCCCCGCACACCAGGCCTGCACTGCACACCAGGCCCTCCCCGCACACCAGGCCCTCCCCACACACCAGGCCCTCCCCCCCGCACACCAGGCCCTCCCCGCACACCAGGCCCTCCCCACACACCAGGCCCTCCCCTCCCCGCACACCGGCCCTCCCCGCACACCAGGCCCTCCCCGCACACCAGGCCCTCCCCACACACCAGGCCCTCCCCCCCCGCACACCAGGCCCTCCCCGCACACCAGGCCCTCCCCACACACCAGGCCCTCCCCTCCCCGCACACCGGCCCTCCCCGCACACCAGGCCCTCCCCGCACACCAGGCCCTCCCCACACACCAGGCCCTCCCCCCACACCAGGCCCTCCCCACACACCAGGCCCTCCCCCACACCAGGCCCTCCTGCACACCAGGCCCTCCCCGCACACCAGGCCCTCCCCCCACACCAGGCCCTCCCCCACACCAGGCCCTCCCCGCACACCAGGCCCTCCCCACACACCAGGCCCTCCCCGCACACCAGGCCCTCCCCCACACCAGGCCCTCCCCGCACACCAGGCCCTCCCCCCCGCACACCAGGCCCTCCCCGCACACCAGGCCCTCCCCGCACACCAGGCCCTCCCCGCACACCAGGCCCTCCCCCACACCAGGCCCTCCCCGCACACCAGGCCCTCCCCGCACACCAGGCCCTCCCCGCACACCAGGCCCTCCCCCCCGCACACCAGGCCCTCCCCGCACACCAGGCCCTCCCCGCACACCAGGCCCTCCCCCACACCAGGCCCTCCCCGCACACCAGGCCCTCCCCCACACCAGGCCCTCCCCGCACACCAGGCCCTCCCCCCCGCACACCGGCCCTCCCCGCACACCAGGC
This sequence comes from Perognathus longimembris pacificus, assembly GCF_023159225.1. NCBI lineage: Eukaryota > Metazoa > Chordata > Mammalia > Rodentia > Heteromyidae > Perognathus > Perognathus longimembris. The sequence goes on along the minus strand of NW_025960820.1, from coordinate 96,883 downwards.
CCTCCCCGCACACCAGGCCCTCCCCGCACACCAGGCCCTCCCCGCACACCAGGCCCTCCCCACACACCAGGCCCTCCCCGCACACCAGGCCCTCCCCTGCACACCGGCCCTCCCCGCACACCAGGCCCTCCCCGCACACCAGGCCCTCCCCGCACACCAGGCCCTCCCCGCACACCAGGCCCTCCCCCACACCAGGCCCTCCCCGCACACCAGGCCCTCCCCCCCGCACACCAGGCCCTCCCCGCACACCAGGCCCTCCCCGCACACCAGGCCCTCCCCGCACACCAGGCCCTCCCCGCACACCAGGCCCTCCCCCCCCGCACACCAGGCCCTCCCCGCACACCAGGCCCTCCCCTCCCCGCACACCAGGCCCTCCCCCCCGCACACCAGGCCCTCCCCACACACCAGGCCCTCCTGCACACCAGGCCCTCCCCGCACACCAGGCCCTCCCCGCACACCAGGCCCTCCCCACACACCAGGCCCTCCCCTCCCCGCACACCAGGCCCTCCCCACACACCAGGCCCTCCCCGCACACCAGGCCCTCCCCGCACACCAGGCCCTCCCCGCACACCAGGCCCTCCCCACACACCAGGCCCTCCCCCCACACCAGGCCCTCCCCGCACACCAGGCCCTCCCCGCACACCAGGCCCTCCCCGCACACCAGGCCCTCCCCGCACACCAGGCCCTCCTGCACACCAGGCCCTCCCCCACACCAGGCCCTCCCCGCACACCAGGCCCTCCCCGCACACCAGGCCCTCCCCCCCGCACACCAGGCCCTCCCCGCACACCAGGCCCTCCCCGCACACCAGGCCCTCCCCGCACACCAGGCCCTCCCCGCACACCAGGCCCTCCCCGCACACCAGGCCCTCCCCCCCGCACACCAGGCCCTCCGCACACCAGGCCCTCCCCGCACACCAGGCCCTCCCCGCACACCAGGCCCTCCCCTGCACACCAGGCCCTCCCCGCACACCAGGCCCTCCCCGCACACCAGGCCCTCCCCACACACCAGGCCCTCCCCGCACACCAGGCCCTCCCCGCACACCAGGCCCTCCCCGCACACCAGGCCCTCCCCGCACACCAGGCCCTCCCCGCACACCAGGCCCTCCCCACACACCAGGCCCTCCCCGCACACCAGGCCTGCACTGCACACCAGGCCCTCCCCGCACACCAGGCCCTCCCCACACACCGGCCCTCCCCGCACACCAGGCCCTCCCCACACACCAGGCCCTCCCCGCACACCAGGCCTGCACTGCACACCAGGCCCTCCCCGCACACCAGGCCCTCCCCACACACCGGCCCTCCCCGCACACCAGGCCCTCCCCACACACCAGGCCCTCCCCGCACACCAGGCCTGCACTGCACACCAGGCCCTCCCCGCACACCAGGCCCTCCCCGCACACCAGGCCCTCCCCGCACACCAGGCCCTCCCCACACACCGGCCCTCCCCGCACACCAGGCCGTCCCCGCACACCAGGCCCTCCCCGCACACCAGGCCTGCACTGCACACCAGGCCCTCCCCGCACACCAGGCCCTCCCCGCACACCAGGCCCTCCCCGCACACCAGGCCCTCCCCGCACACCGGCCCTCCCCACACACCAGGCCGTCCCCGCACACTCGCCAGCCTCGCACACCAGGCCCTCCTTGCACACCAGGCCCTCCCCGCACACCAGGCCCTCCCCCCACACCAGGCCCTCCCCGCACACCAGCCCCTCCCCGCACTGGAGACCCCGCAGGCGCCGGCCTTGGGCACCGCAGCCCCGTGTGCTGGGGGGTGGGGGGTGAATTGCTCTCAGGCCGCCGACGACAGAAACTTGAAGCCGTACTTGGGGCTCGGATTTGTCCTTGAGAGTGTTCGGCAATAAATTATTTAAGTGAGATGTGGAAGAACTAATTGGTTAATAACCATAATTGGGATTAAAGAGTAATTTTGATTTTTAAAAGATGCCTAAGAGGATAAATATTCCGTTGTCTCGTGTGCTATTAGGAAGCAATAGGCCTCCCTAAATGACTCTGCATAATGGCGCTCTAGGTGGGTTAAATACCCCCCTCCAGGCTGCGGTGACAGGCCCCCGTCTGGCCCCCGCCGGCGCGGGCGGCCGGGAGCGAGCCGATTCTCCGCGCGCTGCCCCGAGGACCTTGACTGGTGCTATTTGTGTTTCATGTTGCTCAGTAACTGTACAAGGCGCAGAACAATAGATTAAACCGGGCTGAACAAAGAGCATGATTGCCGCCCCGGGGAGAGGGCCTGAATCCTAGGCACTTAAGGGACTCAGTTCAGGACGTGCCGGCAGTGGGCGGTGGAGCACCCCGTCGGGTGGGGGCGGGCGGGGGGGGGGGGCTCAGCTTCACCCAGGGGAGAGGACGGGCCGCAGTCAGACCTGAGGGAACCGAGCGCCGGGTTTAGAGCGAGCGAGGCCTCACGAGGGCAGAACCCTGGACACGAGGGAGGGAGAGGCCCACGGGCCCGGCCAGTGCCCGGGCCCCGCTGGGGCTGCGTGAGCACGGCCGTGTGGGCGGGTGCCGCCGGGCAGAGCCGCTGCGGGCCCCCGTCTGCGGCCCGTGGAACCTTCCGGCACTCAGAAGTGGTCAGGTCGCTGGTCCCGCCGCTCGCCCGTGGAGGGAAGGCCGCCTTCCCTCCCTGGGAGCCCGCGGGAGGAGCGAAGCTGTGCTTCGGGTTCTCAGGGCTGAGGTCTTGGTTCCGGAGATATCCGTCCGTGTCTCCAGGGCAGAGACCCGTGGGCAAATGGGTGCCGAAAGGCAGGGCGCACAGGACCCCATCTACACAGGATCTAATTCAGGGGCACATGTGTAAATCGCACCCCTAAGGTCAGGACACGTGCCCAGTCTCTTTCCGGAAGCCCTGGAAGCAGTCGCACGCGTTGCGTGGCGTAAGAAGGGTCACCGTAGTTCCCGAGCTGACTTGCCATCTTACTCCCTTCCGGAACCACGGTCCTAAGTTCCACCCGTGATTCCGTCCAAGAAGCTTCTTACCTGAAGGGAAGGCCGCGCTGGCAGAGAGGCAGCAACGCTTCTGGCGCGAGGGGCTGGGGGGCCGTGACCTCAGTAAGCGTGGGATCTTGCGCGTGGCTGCACGTGGCTGTCACGCGTGCGGACGCCAGGGAGGCCCAGCCAACGCCTCGTTCTCCTGTCTCAGCCTCTGCCTGCGATGTTCACCCACGCCCTTCACGGCAGAGGAAATTCAACTCTGACTCGGGGGACTCGAGCCTGCAGGTAGAGATTTCTCCTACAGGCAGCACTTCCCGCGCCTGGGCTGTTTTGATTCTGCAAGAGATGAACACATGTTACGCTTAGCCAACTTCACAGGTGCTCGGAGCAAGAGGAGTCCCTGACGAGCTTTATGGAAGAGATGGTGCGAGCTGAAGACCACTCAAAAATCAGTATTGCCTAATTTAATTATGGGTGCTTTGGTTTATTTTCAAAGTATTTGGTATTCCCTGTCTCATTTTTTACAAGATGATCACGCCTTTGACATACGATTACACAAAGCTCATGGCTAGGAAACGCCTTCATTGCAGTCATTGTGGGGACTAATTAGGTTTTGAACTCAGGGACTTGTGCTTTCTAGGCAAACGTGTTACCAGTCTAACTCCAGCCATTCTCACCTTCTGCTATTTTTTCTGGTGGGTTGATTTTATAACCTGGTACTTTAGCAAAGTTTTGAATCAGCTCTGATAACTTGGGGGAGGAGTCCACAGGGTCCCAAGGCGTTTTTAAAAATACGGGCAGCGGTATAACGCATGGAGCATTGTAGCACTTAGGGAGGGCGGCACAGTGCGAAGGTCTGAACTCCAGGTCTCGAGCTTGCTAGACAGACACCCTGCAAATGAATCAAATTTCCATCCCAGTCCTAGTTCTTGCTGGTTATTTTTGAGCCAGGTCTCGCTTCCTGCTGCGCACGCCCCTGGGCTGTCTCCTGCCTGTCTCCTGCCTCTTTTATTTCATGTGGCTCCTGGGACGACATGCACAATGCCACTGCATTCAACTTCTCTCCTTGGAGACAGAGTCCCGTGAACTTTTCTGCCCAGGCTGGAGTGGAACCGTAATCCTCCCAAACCCAGCCTATCCCCCCATCCCCACACATGTAATTTAGGGCAACAGGTGGGGGCCCAGCTGTGGGCTGAGAAAGAGGTGGACCGGCCTCAAACCACAGTGTTCCTATTCTCAGCTTCCCAAGAGAACCTCGGATTCGAGCGATGAGCCCCTGGCATCCCGAGAGGCAGAATTTTAATTTAGTTTACTTGTTTTCTTAGAATAAATATATGAACAATTCTTACGTGAAAGAGTAAGAAGAGCACACGCCTGAACAGGCAGGAGGAAGGCGGTCCTGAGGGCGAAATCCATCTCGCGCTTCTTTCAGACAAGGTCCGGCAAAGCTGTGTTACTGACGTGAGAAAGGAGGGTACGCGTTCTGAACGTCACGGGAGCATTCTCGCCCCACGGGTGCTTTCTTTCTTTGTTGCTGTCTAGGAAAATGTCCAGCGAAATCATCCGTGCATAGTGTATTTGGTTTGGGTGGCAGAGACCTGGAAACGGAAAGGAAGATTTAATAAAGAAATGCCTGGAGGACAGAGGTAACTCTCTGCACTTCCTTTCTGATCCCAGAGAGCGCAGGAGTGAAGGCAGATGGGCGGACCTTCCACAGCGTGTAGCCGTGGATGCCCCGTGGTCAATCAAAACTTAACCACGGCCGTAGAGAGGAGAGTAGGGCCGATGGTTGGGAAAGGCATCTTAAGTGGTCCTCGAGTTGAATCTACTAGCCAGTGACTTAAAAGTTGCTATGCGATTGAAATAATTAAAGAAGAATAGGACAAAGATTTCGATGAAAGCATACCACTAAAGAATTAAAAATTAGTTCATATCAATGGATAAGTGAAATTATACATAAAAGAACCAATTGGCAATTTTAGAACTGAAAAGTACAATTTCTGAGAAAAAATGCTAAATAGGTCTATTAGCAGCATCAAGACAGAGGAAGAAAGAATAAGCTCTTAAAAAGATGAATTAAATACCACCAGCCAGGGTACCATAAAGTCACTGCACATCCATGTTCATTGCTGCCCTGTTCACAACAGCCAAATTATGGAAACAGCCAAAATGCCCTACAATCGATGAGTAGATCCAAAAATGTGGCACCTCTACGTAACGGAAATTTATACAGCCATCAGAAAGAATAATAGTATGTCATTTGCAGGGAAATGGGTGGACCCAGAACAAATCATGTTAAGTGAGCTAAGCCATGCTCAGACAGACAAACAGTGCGTGTTTTCCCTCCTATGTGGAAGCTAGATCTAAAATATGAGGACATGATAAATTATACACGTCTCTAGGTATTCGCAGACAGTGAGACCAAAGGAGAGCACTCTTAGGAGAGAAACAGAAAGGCACAATGCGTAGGTGCTTCTGATCATACAAAATAATATTCATCAAAACGAACTCCAAGAAATGAAAACAAGAGGTTTAAAAAAAAAATTCTACTGTTTTTGTGTTCTTTTGCTTTTGTTCTGCTTGCTTGTTTCTATGTCTTTGGGGGTGTATGGGGAGGCACAGAAATGGAAGCACAAAGGGTCAACAAATGCAGCAGTGTTATTCCAAATGAACGTTGCAACTTAGGGATGGGGATGGGAGGGAAAATCTTGGAGAGAGCCAGGGAAAAGGTGACTTTATCCAAAAAGAAACGTACTCTTCACTTGACTTGTGTAACTGTAACCCCTCTCTACATCGCCTTTATAATAACAATAAAAAAATTAAAGAAAGAATAATATTGTCATTTGCAGAGAAATGGGTGGACCGAGAACAAACTATGTTCAATGAGGTAAGCCAAGCTTAGAGAGACAAATGGCCCATGTTTTCTTTCCTATGTAGAAGCCAGATCTAAAATTCTAGGCCATGATAAATTATACAGGACGGTAGACATCCACACACAGAACAAAGGAAGGTACCCTGAGGGGAGAAGGCTTCTGATCACATACAACAATACTTATCAAAATGCAAAAAAGATGAATTAGTAGAAAAAAAAATCAAATTTAAAGAATTCCACAAAGGCTGTTTAAAGGAAGACTCAGAGATCTGTAGAATATGATCACACATTACAACACACCTACAATTGGAGTTCCAAAGAGATAGAAAGAAAACAAAAATCAATAAAAGGTTATAATAATGAAGCCTGAAAATTTCTCGCTCTTTTAGAATAATTTCAGCTATACAGTTCAAAACCCTCCAAGTACGTCCGATGCCAGAGGCTCAGGATTCGAATCCGCTTACTCAGAAAGCTGACTGACATCGTGAGAAGTGCCATCCCAGGCAGACAAATCCCCAAGACCCTTGTCTCTAAGTAACCAGCAGAAAGCTGGAAGTGGAGGGGTGGTTCAAGTGGTAGAGCACCAGCCACGAGTGCAAAACTCAAGAGAGAGCTAACAGCCCCGATTCTGAGAGGAACAAAGAGGGTTAAAAAAGGAATATGGATGTGCTATATTCAAACTACTAAAATCTTAAAAACAAAGCCAAAGCCTTAAATGCAGTCCGTGGAAAGTACATTTCATACATTCAAAATAATGATGCAGTTTATAGCAGACTTTTCATGCAAAACAATCGAACGTAGAGATGTAATCTGGAGTGAAATGTTCGGAGTAGTGAAGGAAAAACAGAGCTCTCTACAGATAATGAAGATTTTCTTTCTACCTGTAGGTGGAGCAAAAAAGTTTTGACAAACAAACCCAAATAGAATTTTTTTTCTAGCAGATCTTGACTATAAAAATATCAAGGCATGTTTTTCAGAGTGAAGGCTTCAGATGAAATCTCAGATCCATGAAAAAGTAAAGAACACAAGAAGTGGGAAATATGCACCGAATACTGAAGGCTATATTTCTTTCTGTGTATTTTTTTTCTTGAATTAAAACGTCGCCTTGCTGCATGTTGTGCAGGTCTTCTTGGGTCTCTTGACTTTATTAATTAAGGACACACTACTGCTTAAAGAGTAATGTATGAAAGTGCGTTTTAAAGTGTATACCGCATGTTGATGTAACCTACATGGCAATTAAAGAATCAAGGAGCAAGAGGGATAACTACACAGTTGTCACGCGATACGGGGCATATGCCAGTATGAGCTCTAAGTTAAATGCTGCATCACCTAGGCCCACAGTAAACACACGGAAACACTAGCTGAGCATTTAATAGAGAAATTGAAATGTCATGCTAAAATAAAAAGATCTCATTTTGCATGAGATGTCTGTGTAAAATGAACAGTAACTGCGTGACGAGCAGAGGGAGGATTGCTGAGGGACACGGGACAGGACGCGCCGGGCCCGGGCCCCCCGCCTGGCTCTGCGCCCCCGCGGCGGCCTGGGCTGCCCAGCCCCGCACCAGGGCCACCGCCCTCGCCCCAGGGGCAACCGGGGCCTGCGAGTACAGCTGTTTCCTTTCTTCTCCTGTGAGCTACCAATGGTTTCTACCTAACACAAGCCCACGCAAGAGGGGGCTGAGGGGCCGGCACGGTGGCTCACGCCTGTAGTCTGAGCTATTTGGGAGGTGGAGCTGGAGAAGCCCGGGGCTCAGGGTCAGTCGGGACAAACGTTGATAAGTCTCCATCTCGACCGACCAGCGAGGCGTGGCGGCACGCGCTCCTCCTCCCCATCAGGTCGGAAGAACAAATGCAGGGCCGCAGTCCGCGGAGGCTTTGGCAGACAGGCAGGCCCGCATCGGAAAAGGGCCCGTGGTCATGGCTCAAGCGGGAGAGCGCCTGCCGAACCAGACCGTGAGCTCGAATCCCAGCACCACCAGAATGCAGAGGAGTAGGGCGGGGACAGCCAGGGGACAAGACATGGAGGGAGCCGGGAGGGGACAGTTCAGTGCTGCTGAACTGACAGCGCTGCTCCCGTGACTGGAGGGAGGGAGGGCGGGGACCTTGCAGAGGCCCGGGCCGCTGGGAAGGAGAGTCTGGAAATGAGGAGCGGAAGCTGGCTTCTGGGGGTGACTCTGGAAACACGGAGGGAGGAGAGGGGCAGCTGGTGCGAGAGGAGAGGCGTCCAGCCGGATCCACCCACCAGAGCCGCAGACGAAGCCGCAGGGAGGCGGGAACTTCCTGACCGCGCAGCTGAGTGGCCGGCGGGTGGGGTGGGGTGGGGCGGGGCGGGAGGGCGGGGAGGGGGACACACAGGCCTCCGGGCTCAGACCCAGCAGCTGCACAAACAGACCAAGTGGTAGGAAAAGACCCTGGTTGGCGGCGAAACGCTCGGGAACGGCCGTGCGGCGTGAGAGGGAGTGCTGAGAAGCCCGAGGGGAAGGAGCAGCGTGGCTCGTGTCCACCGCAGAAATGACACTGCAGGCGGAGAGTAGCCAGGGCTCAGGGGAGGAGCTCACGGGGAGAAGTCGGCTCTCCGAGTCTCTTGACACGGGCGAGTCTGTGCAGGGCCCGAGCCCCTTGCTGGACGGCACGCCCGCTCTTGTTCTGACTCGCCGCGGGGCCCTGGTAGCTCAGGGTGGCCGTCCGCGCAGCCGGCGGACACGGCAGCACCCCCCCCCCCCCCGCGCCCGGCTCTGTGTGCCCTCCGGGCCCCCGGCACACCGAGGACCTGCCACGCGTGAGGTTCCGCCGCTCCCGCCCAGCGGGGCCACACCATTTGCTACTCCACCCCCCCAACTTCGCTACCGCCCGCCGGCAGGGCCTGCCAGGCAGGAATCCTTCTCTGACACCTGTGAGCGCCGGCTTGGCGAGGGGTCGAGGCGTGGCCTGTGCCCGGCACGCGCTGGGGGCAGCCCGGCCGGCAGCCATGGTGGTAATGCACGCAGTAAGCACACGGGAGATGGACGGCCGCCGTTGGAGGGGCCCGGTGGAGAAAGGCTTCTCACAGGCACAGGAGTCTGATCTGCACCCGCAGGCTGGGTGAGATGGCAGCACAGCCAGGGTGACAGCCAGGGACAGGGACAGGGAGCAGCGCCTCCTCGTCAGAGGAGCGTCTGGTTTGTCCTTGCAGAGGCCGGCAGCCCAGCATGGAGCAGCAGGGCGCACCTGACAGGACGGTCGCTCCGGTGCTGCCGGGGCTCACGGCGGGCCGCGCCACGGGCCGGTGTCTCCGCGGGGCCTGCCTCCGAGCAGGGGAGCAGGGTGTGCGTGCGCTGGGCTCTGTGTGGGGCGGTGGCCGGCCGCGGGCCGGGTGGGCATTGCGGCTCCCTCGCGTCCTCTGGGCTCTCGTGGGCCAAGAAGGAGGAAGCGGGGCGGCGAGCCCTGTGTGATCCTCTGGGAATGAACAACAACAACGGGTGTGCCCACCATGATCTCTTAGTAGCAGAGTAAATGTTGTACTAGCGTTCGTGTCCCTTAATTTCTTGACTTGCCATGTTTTTCCAGCTCGTTTCATGCACGCAATGGAGGCCACGGAGCCTCTGCATTGGCGTTACTCTTTCTGTTTCTTTTTTCTTCCGGGACGGTGACTCTTTGAACAGGAGATCAATCTGTCTTTCCTGACTCCATCGTGGGCACTCTGCACTCGAGATGAAGGCAATTTGGGAGCCGCAGCTGTCAGCCTGTTGTTTGAACTCCCGGCCCCCGGGCTCTTTGGGGAACGTGCAGGAGACAGGGCCCTGTTTCAGCGACGGGAAGCACAGCTCCCACCTTGACATCTGGCTGAATCCCCGCTCGTTTGGGAGCCGCCGCAGTGATTCCCCTGTTCTAACGACCTTCCTTATTACCTGACAATCTATCTGAACTATCGACTCATTTCCGACCTGCCAGTTCTCTCCAAAGTTATGGAAATGGTCTCCAAGCTGCAGCTTCAGCACGGCTGCCACCCACAGCCTGTCTGTGCATCCGCAGGGCCTGTCTGTCCTGCGGGGGGAGGGGAGAGGCCGGTGGGCGGGCTGCGCCTTGGCAGGGCCGGCGGCTGTGCGGCGGGGTGGGGGGTGGGGGTGGGGGTGGGCAGGGCTGCTGCTGGGGGCTCACCCCACACCCGACGGTCTCTGTGGGCCAGGGGGACCGGCGCGCGCCGCTGGCCTGCATCAGCGCCCGTGGGCACCGGGCAGGGACGTTCAGGGAGAACTGGTTTCGCTACTTATGCGCAGCGTGCAGCCTTCTATCCTCTCCCCTCGTGGTGTCTACGAGCCGCCAGGTTCACAGCTCTGGAGGAGGCTTGCTGGCGCTCGGTTCTTTGCAGCTCCGTGGTGTCCGTTTTCCTGGCTCGGCACTGCTGGGGAGCTCCCCACAGACCCGCCGGGCTCGGGACTGGCACGTGGCTCTCCTGAAGGGCACAAAGGAGTTGGGGCCTGGGCCTTAGCGCCAGGGCCGGAGACCCGGCGCTCACTGTCATCCCTTCTTCAGTAGACCCCAGAGAACGAAGTTCTCCACAGCCTTCCACGTCCGGGAGAACGTGCCCCGCCTTTCAGCCTCCCACACCTGTCAACGTCTGAGCCAGTGGAGGCGATGTGAGCACAGGGTACCGAAATTGGCAACAGAGAAATGCTAAATACCCACTAGTGTAATTATCGGGTTTTGCCCTTGGGGACTTAACACTCTATTTAGGAGAGAAAAAGCACACAGCTCCCAAATAGTTTGAGTAGGATTCAGTTAGCTTGGCATGGGAGAGAGATAGAGTGGAAACCAACTTCTTGATTTGAGGCCTGAAAGGTCCTGAGGTCTTGACGGAATCATGGAGCTGGTGGCATTGAGGCACTGAAATGGGTCGACTTCAGCTTCCAGTCTTACCTTGCTGGTCAGAAAGCTTTAACTCATTAACCAAGTGATTATTTACAGGTGGCTTTGTTTTTGTCCTGAATTCCACAGAGTTGTTTGTTAGAGTTGCATCAGAACTTAGGGTGCCACGGGACCTGGCTCTGCTTACTGTGGTCAGCGTCTCCCTCTGAGTCTCCCGGCATTTTGTGCACATTTACAACACACGGATCATCTTGATTCTCGTTGTTTTTGAGAGGCCTCTGTGGACCAGCTAGAATCTGAAATGCTTAAATCCATGGAAGTGTGCACTAAGAAAACCTCTCACACACAATATATTACACTGAGCTTTGCACACCATCGACACAGAATGGATGCCGAGCGAAGAGGAGATGGAGAAGATGCCTGTCAGAAGTGGAACCCCGGTACAAATGAGAAAATTAGTCATGAAGGAGGAAGTAATAAGAGAGGAAATTAGGAGACAGATCAGGGGCAGAGGAACTTGATAATCAGGAATTCTTCCTGACAGAGAGCCTCAGCTTATCAATGTTAAAATCTTCATTTTAACTTTTCACTTAGAAGTAATGCACAGTTAACACAAACATAAAATTACTTCATGGGAGAAACTGGACATTTAACTTATCTACCTATGATTTTTAGAAATAATGGGCTTGAATGTTTTTTTTTTTAATGTGAACTTAATTAACCAGATTTGATTTTACTTTTAAGGATTTATTTCTGAAATCAAACACAAAACTGTTATCAAATTACTCTTAGTTTTTTTTTCAGACAAACAACTGTGATTTTACAGTGGTATTTGTTTTTTGTTTCAAAACAACAATATAGAATTTCAGGTTAATTTTACAACGAGGGAGATAACGGTGGGCAAAGGTGGACGTGGCTGGGAATTCGTGGCTCTGCGCACATCCTCCGCCTCACGCTAACAGCTCAGCGCGGCCTCGCACTCCGCCACGGTGCGGGGTCGGGGCCCAGCTACCCCGTCTCCTAGGACTTTCATCAAGAAGGCAGAAGACTCGAGCCGGTCTGAAGCCGGATTCCCAGCGATGTCTCAGAGGAAGCGTGCAGACGGTTTACATCGCCACGGCTCAGGGAAACCCCGCCTCGGGCGTGACATTGTCCTCCCTCCCTCCCTCCCTTCCCGGCGGCTCCCGGGAGGCCCCTCTGCGCGCGTGACGTGGGTGAGCACGCCGTGAAGACGGCAGCGGGGGTGGACGCGGCACTGCTCCCACAGAACCGGCACCACCAAGATGGGGTGCCGCTTCACGTCGTTTCCCTTCTTCCTTTATGCCCCTCAAAGGTGGCACAGAAACAGCCCAGAGGAGGGAGCGCTCCACTCGGTTTAGAAGGAAGAGCTGCACGGCGATGGTCAAGTTCAATAATACGCGAACACAAAGCACAGGCAGGGGCGAGGCCGGGAACCGCTCACAGCAGGGGCGAGGCCCCTCCGCTCACAGCAGGGGCGAGGCGGGGCACCGCGCTGGCGCCCTCTGTCCGCTCAGGGAGCACAGGGTGGTCCAAGCCCCTGGCGCGCGGTTGGATGCCGCCGGGGCCACGGCGCCTGCGTGGGCCGTGCTGTCTGTCTTGTTCCCTGGGATGCGTGGTTGGTGTTGACCAAGCGCAGAAAGAGATCGACTCGGGCAGGAAACTCAGCCGCCGTGGACTTTGGACATAAATGTCTTCCCATCACGGAATTAAGTTGCAGAAGCATTGAGAAGGACACGGGCTTTTCCCTAAAGAGACAAACTTAAGCTTTGCCACACTTACATAAAACACAAGGTCAGGGTGTTCTCGTGGAGGCACTGGCCCCACGGGATGGTGACCCCCAGAGCGGGGGTGGGGGGGGACGGCCCTTGTTTAGTGCATGCCTCCCCTCTGCTCTTCTTGGAACAATGTTTGCCTACAGATGTGTCCAAATTACAATTACTTATTCCCTTGCTACAGTGTGCATCAAAAATTTCTGCCTTTTTTTTTCTTTTCAAAATGGAAACAAAGAGTTGTAAGTGTTACTTTTTGATTAGTTTTCTGTGGGGAAAATACCAGATTTTTACTTTTTGAAATTGCCGCAAGCGAACTTTCTAGACATGGAAGTCGTTTTCCTACAGTGAGGAAGAATTGCAGCTACCACAGGTGGCCAAGGGAACCCCAAGGCTTTGGGAGTAAAAAGAACCCAGGAGTCTCTGTCTCTTGGGTCTGCCTCCCTTCTTCTCCGGTGGCCTTGTGACTCAGTCCTCCGGGATGGTCTGGTGTGCGGGCTGTTGGGCAGGCCAGCCCAGCCACCACTCCAGAGCCAAGGGGGCAGCCCGCACCTGGGGTTGGGGGGGGGATTTCAGGGATGGTGATAGAGGAAGTGATAGATGAAGATGAATGGCCTGCGGGCAGAGGGGAGGGAGAGGACGCAGAGGGGACTGTGGGAACGAAGATCTCCAAAGACAAGGACAAAGCCTGGCCCCGGAAGCCGGGCTCTCGAGTTGCACACGGAGACTGGCTGGGGCCCGGAGGGTCAGGCCAGGAATTTTTATTTTATTTTTGTCAATGGAAAAGCTAATGGATTAAGTGATTGTATTAATCTTTTCACAAAAATAATGGCTTGCTCCGACAGCAGTATGGGAAATCATTGGAGGTGCGAGGGAGAGATGGCAGGAGGATGGATAATGATCGTTTTCTCTAAGGCAAGCAGAAGGCAAACCCGACACCGGCAGCCCCCAGCGGCGGGGCGAGGGGTGCGGACGGCGCCCCGAGGGTCGGGGTCCACCACCTTCCCTGGCGCTGAGGCTCTGAAAGCTCGGGGGACGATGCCGGGGAGACGGCTGGGGAGGCAGAGCAGTCGGGACCAGGCCGGGAAGGCTCTGCTCCCACTCTGGGTGTCCTGGAACTGGAAGGGCACAGACTCCCGCGGATGAGCGGGAGGAGTCTGGTGAGCTGAGGGGAGGCCGGGCACGCGCCGGGCTGAGGGAGAGCGAGGCCCGGGGCTGGGGACACCGGCGGGCGGGCTGTGTGCCCTGTGTACCCTGCGGGACTGAGGTAGGGCCTTGGGGTGCGTCCACACTGCAGAGAACCGTGTGGATTCTGCTTGGGAAGAGGGAAGGAGCTTTTCTGGGGAGAGGGGTGGTGTCAGTCATGGGTCTTGAACTCAGGACCCGGGCGCTGTCCCTGAGCGTTTTTGTTCAAGGCTAGCGCTCTACCGCTTCGAGCCACAGCTCCCTTCCGGTTTTAATTGGAGAAGAGACTTACAGAATTTCCTGCCCGGGATGACTTTGAACCGTGATCCTCACACCTCAGCCTCCCGAGCAGCTGGGGTTTCAGGCATGAGCCACCAGTGCCGGGCACCTGGAAGTCTCTTTCAGACCACGCGGGAGCTGGGGTGTGGCAGGGGCCCCCTCGGCGAGGTGCTGAGCCGGCTTCCGGCTCGGATGAATCCTGGTTTCCAACAGCGGGAATTTCCAACAGGGAATTTAGGATTCGAAGTCGGGAGGGCCCGGCTCTCCAGAGAAACTCGCGGAAATGCTTCCCGTGCCGTGAGCGGCCAGAGCGGTGTGAGCGGCGTGAAGGGCGGCGTGAAGGGCGGCGTGAAGGGCGCGTGAAGGGCGGCGGGAAGGGCGGCGGGAAGGGCATCGGGAAGGGAATCAGGAACGGAATCGTGAAGAGCATCGGGAAGGGCATCGGGAAGGGCATCGGGAAGGGCATCGGGAAGGGCATCGTGAAGGCATTGTGAAGAGCATCGGGAAGGGCATCTGGAAGGGCATGAAGGGCATCGGGAAGGGCATCGGGAAGGGCATCGGGAAGGGCATCGGGAAGGCATTGTGAAGAGCATCGGGAAGGGCATCTGGAAGGGCATCGTGAAGGGAATCAGGAACGGAACCATGAAGGGCATCGGGAAGGGCATCGGGAAGGGCATTGGGAAGGGCATCGGGAAGGGCATCGGGAAGGGCATCGGGAAGGGCATTGTGAAGGCATTGTGAAGAGCATCGGGAAGGGCATCTGGAAGGGCATCTGGAAGGGCATTGTGAAGGGAATCAGGAACGGAATCATGAAGGGCATTGGGAAGGGCATCGGGAAGGGCATCGGGAAGGGCATTGTGAAGGGAATCAGGAACGGAATCATGAAGGGCATCGGGAAGGGCATCATGAAGGGCATCGGGAAGGGCATCGGGAAGGGCATCGGGAAGGGTATCGTGATGGGAATCATGAAGGGCATCGGGAAGGGAATCCTGCAGTGTCTCACCCTCCGCTCCAGCTCCGTGCGTGCTGGGTTTGCAGGACTCAGCGCGGTGCGAGCCGTGGCCAGCTCTCCGTCCCGCGGGCCCTCGTCTCTGGCAGTCTGGCTGGGTGGGTGGTGCCGTGCTGCCCGGAGCTCGCAGCCACTGCTGCTTTGGGAGACGCACTGTTTCCTGTGGGTTTGGGGAAGGAGCCTGCGTGGGGGGGTTTTGTGAAGAGGGCGTTTTGGGATGCGATCGAGTTAACATGGGGTGGAATTGAACAGGGTGGAGCACGAGGGAAGGCTAGCACCCTCCACCTCCCCGAGCCACAGGGACTGTGCAGGAAGGAGCCCAGGCCCACCGGGGTGGGAGCAGCCTCAGCGGCTAGGAGGAGGGAAGGATGGTCCCGGAGCCCGGAATGGTGTCCATGCTGACACAACCCGGCCCCCGGCCCTCCCAGAGGGGAGGGGAGGAGACTGGCGCCTGCCGGAAAGCACACAAAGTTAGAGAAGGTGGTGAAAGCCTAGCTCAAGCCAGCTGCATGGGCTGCACGCCTGGGGCCCCGGTGGCACCGTGGGGAGGAGAGAGGGGCCAGGCCTAGGTCGGCCCTGGGCACAGAAGACAAAACACTGCGTGAAAAGCAACCAGAATCAACCAAAGCAAAGGGCGCTGGGAAGAGATTCCACGCTGCGGGGAACCTTCAGGGGGGCTCACAAGGCCAGGGACGCCCTCCCCCTCCCCCATGCTCTCAGTGGGGCTCACAGAGGCCTGGGACCCCCTCCCCCTCCCCCATGCTCTCAGTGGGGCTCACAGAGGCCTGGGACGCCCTCCCCCTCCCCCATGCTCTCAGTGGGGTTCACAGAGGCCTGGGACCCTCCCCCTCCCCCCCGCTCTCAGTGGGGTTCACAGAGGCCCGGGACCCACCCCCTCCCCCCCTCCCGCTCTCAGTGGGGTTCACAGAGGCCTGGGACCCTCTCCCTCCCCCCCCCCCACTCTCAGTGGGGTTTACAGAGGCCTGGGACCCTCCCCCCACCCGCTCTCAGTGAGGCTCACAGAGGCCTGGGCCCACCCCCTCTCCCCTCCCCCTCCCCCCCGCTCTCAGTGGGGCTCACAGAGGCCTGGGACCCCCCCCACCCGCTCTCAGTGGGGCTCACAGAGGCCCGGGACCCTCCCCCTCCCCCCTCCCCCCACCCCCCACCCTACCGCTCTCAGTGGGTTCCCTGAGGCTCAGGAGGAAGCCGGTGGGTGTCTGTGTGTCGGGGACTCGGCCCGTGGGCGAGGTGTGTGCTGTGGGCCCCTGGCCCCTCTCGAGTTCACAGGCATTCGGGCCACCTGCCACCCAGCTCCCCCTGAACCCCGGGGCCAGATCATGTGGCAGCCGCGCTCCCATTCAGATCTGGGTTCCCTGAGGTGACCCAGCCTCACAGGCCCCCGTAGAGACGGTCCCTACACCCGACACACCGCCCGCACGCCACACTTAAAGGTGGCCCTGGCGGTCCCTTCTTTTGGCACTGAGGGGACATGGCGTGACCCTGTCCTCCTCCTCCTCCACCGATGGCGCGTCCCTGAGCTCTGGGTCCTGAGCCCTCCCGTGCCTCCGTGGGGCTTCTTTCCCGTGAGCAGACATGGGAACTAATAACCAACTCAGTGCATCTGAAGGACAGTGCGTGTGTAAAATGCACAACACCTATTTATAGCTTCCTCTACCCACCTACAGCGATGCAGACAGGCAGAGAATAGGCTGTGGGAAAGGCTTTGGAGCATGTCTTGAGAAGAGAGCCAAGCCACTCGGAGCCGTAAGTGGAAGCGGGCAGGACGTACGTTGTACTCTGATTACGCTTTTGTGGGGTGTTCCGGCCAGTGCTGGTAGGGGACACGGGGGTCAAGGCTGGTGGGGTGAGTTAGCACTGGCTTGTTCATCTCCGTGAGAACGAAGGCAGGCAGAGGTGGGTGAGTGCAAGGAGGAGTTAGCTGTTAACGCCCAGGCATTGTGCTAACTGCTGGGGTGATGTGAAGTTGGAGTGAACGTCCGGAAAGCTTAGCGCGCAGAAGGGGTGTGAGCGTGATCAAAGACCCGGGCTCCTCCACGAATGAGGGCTGGCACTGTGACAAACCCATCGTTTAAGTACAAAATGCCAAACACCGCACATGCATTGAGCGCACTGACGCCACGGAGCTTCACGGTCCCAGCACTGACCGGCTGACCCTCGTCCCCGCGTGACCCGGGACTGACCAAGAACCCTGCTGGCTGCGCCATGAGCAACGGAATTATACTGCATATAGTTAGCCAAGGAAGAGATCGACATTTGAAAGCGGAAATACATTTTTACTGAGCGTGTGTGTGCATGTGGCTCTCACACTGTACCCCAAAACATCCCGAGTCAGATCCTGAGTCTGGACTGTCTGGAGCTGAGTAGATTATTATAATGCTGAAAACATGGAGAGCTTCAACAGGGAAAAATCGTGTGCTATAGAAGCCCGCAAGAAGGGAAACACCTCTCCCAGGCAGAACAGCAATGAGATGGTAGAAGATGCTGCTTAAGCCTCGCAGTCCTGGAGGAGACCGCTGCCGGCAAGTTGGAGCAGGGCTGGAGGGTAAAGAGAATGGGGCTGGGGAGGGAGGAGGGGGGGAGGCCCCAGGCACGGATAGAGAGGGCCCTGAGGACGGGGGCTAGCCGGGACGATGACCGTGGGGTTCAGCCACGGGGGGAAGGCACGGCTCGCGCTTGGGGCCACCCGCAGAGCGCTGGAGAGCTTCCGAAGGGAGTGGAAAGCCCCGAGGGCCACCTGGAGAGCCCGGGAGGACCGACGGGAGGCAGGACAGGGCAGCGGGCGGGGGCCTTCAGACGGAGCAATCCTAGATACAGGTCGATGTCCTTCAGACTTACACCTCGGCCCGCGTGGGGGGGTGTTGCTGCACATCACCCACCTCAGTCACCATGGGAACCAGCGGCAGTGTGCACCACGTCCGCAGACTTCACCATTTGTACAGTAGATGTGCAGCGAGCTCACCTTTGGAAAGTAAACGTCTCTCCCATATACTTCCTTGTGTATGGTGAGGGAATACCCGAGTACATGGGGTGTGCAAGGAGGACTTTCATGGTGACCTTTCTATCCAGTGTTTCCCGGTCAACTTCCCCTCCTTCCCTCCCTCCCCCCCACCTCCTTCAGCCAGAGACATCTTCATTCGCCTTGTGGTTCGACACCCGCCTCCCACCGGCGTGCTCCCCGAGACAGATCCTATTCTACTTCCCAGCTGTCCATAGGGTTGAATGCATATTACTGTACCAAGGGTTTTTACGATGGTACTTCAGATGCGTGTGCACTTATTATATTTGAATCAGAATAACCCTCTCTATTGCGTTTTCTTTCCCTTACACTCTACTGATCAACAGCTTTCACTGAGGTTTCTCATGCAACGTGTTCTGAAACTATTTACCCTCCATCTTTCTTTTCTCTTTTCCCTCATTCTCCTTAATAGTATCACCGTGTGTATCCTGTTCTGTGGATGTGTGTGTGTCTATAGGTATGCGTATAAACATGTTTACCCTTTAGTTCTAAAGTCTACAAATGAGGCAAAACACGGAATATTTGGAAAACCCGTGACGTGCAGGCTGTAATTTTAACAGTGTGAAAGTTTAAAGTAAAATATAAGACCCTCTGACATCTCAGGGGCACGACATCTTTTTAGTTAATAAAATTGGCTTTTTGGAGCAGTTTAAGCTCAAGCAACAACTGGAAGTGGACCTGCACGTCTCGTGGCCTGACACACTGACTCACCCTCGCACGCTGAGCCCCCCCGTCACGGGCATGTTGAGTCTACACCGACGCACTAGTAGCTGATCAGGGGTGCACTCTTTGCATTTCGAATCCTTCAGGTTTTGGCAAACCGCGTGCGTCTAGCACTGCAGTGCCTCACGGGAGAGTTCCACTTACCTCCTCCCACGCCCCCTTCCCCTCCTGCCCGCTCCGGCCTCTGGCAATCCCTCACCACCTCCATAGTTTTCCCTTTCCCAGAATGCCGTGTAGGAGAACATACATGTGGCCTTTTAGTAATAGACTCTAAAGGCTCCTCCATGTCTTTCCCTGGCCTAGTAGCTCGTTTCTATTTATCACTGAATACTACTTTACTGTCAGGATGTGCTGTGGTGTGTTTACCCGCGTACTCACTGGACGGCACCTTAGTCGTTGCAGCTTTTGGGGGTATGGGTAAAGACAATAAGATTGGGGTCTGGAGTGACCCCAAGGCCTGCCTGGGAGAGGCTGGGTCCCCGGCCTAGCGCCTTAGCAAGTGGAGCCTTTGAGAGGTGGACAGGGTCACTGGGGCGTGCTGTGGGGAGGGGAGAGGGCTCTCTCTCTCTCTCTCACACACACACACACACCCAGCCACGGGAGTGAGTGGTTCTGTCACACCATGCAACCACGGTCGGCCCCATGACATGCCACCTGCTGCAGGCTCCAGACCAACGGGGCCCACAGCTCAGGGACCAGAACCACCAACACCGCGAGCCACGCGGACCTTTCCTCTGTGTGCTCAGACGCTCACGGTTGTGCCTTGGTGACCCCTACCACTGACTTGGTCCCTGTGCAGATCCGCCCGGTCCCTCTGCGGATCTACCTGGTCCCTCTGCAGATCTCCGTGGTCCCTGTGCAGATCTCTGTGGTCTCCGTGGTCCCCATGCAGATCTCCGTGGTCTCTGTGGTCCCCGTGCAGATCTCTGTGGTCCCCGTGCAGATCTGCCCGGTCACTCTGCAGATCTCCATGGTCACTCTGAAGATCTCCGTGGTCCCCGTGCAGATCTCCGTGGTCTCCGTGGTCCCCGTGCAGATCTCCGTGGTCCCTGTGCAGATCTCCGTGGTCCCCGTGCAGATCTCCGTGGTCTCCGTGCAGATCTCCGTGATCTCTGTGGTCTCCGTGCAGATCTCCGTGGTCCCCATGCAGATCTCCGTGGTCCCCGTGCAGATCTCCGTGGTCCCCATGCAGATCTCCGTGGTCCCCATGCAGATCTCCGTGGTCCCCGTGCAGATCTCCGTGGTCCCCGTGCAGATCTCCGTGGTCCCCGGGCAGATCTCCGTGATCTCCGTGGTCCCCGTGCAGATCTCCGTGGTCCCCGTGCAGATCTCCGTGATCTCCGTGGTCCCCGTGCAGATCTCCGTGGTCCCCGTGCAGATCTCCGTGGTCACTCTGCAGATCTCCGTGGTCTCCGTGCAGATCTCCGTGATCTCCGTGGTCCCCGTGCAGATCTCCGTGGTCCCCATGCAGATCTCCGTGGTCCCCGTGCAGATCTCCGTGGTCACTCTGCAGATCTCCGTGGTCCCCGTGCAGATCTCCGTGGTCCCCGTGCAGATCTCCGTGGTCTCCGTGGTCCCCGTGCAGATCTCCGTGGTCCCCGTGCAGATCTCCGTGGTCCCCGTGCAGATCTCCGTGTTCCCTGTGCAGATCTCCGTGGTCCCCGTGCAGATCTCCGTGGTCTCCGTGCAGATCTCCGTGCAGATCTCCGTGGTCTCCGTGCAGATCTCCGTGGTCCCCGTGCAGATCTCCGTGGTCCCCGTGCAGATCTCCGTGGTCACTCTGCAGATCTCCGTGGTCCCCGTGCAGATCTCCGTGGTCTCCGTGGTCCCCGTGCAGATCTCCGTGGTCCCCATGCAGATCTCCGTGGTCCCCGTGCAGATCTCCGTGGTCCCCGTGCAGATCTCCGTGGTCTCCGTGGTCCCCGTGCAGATCTCCGTGGTCTCTGTGGTCTCCGTGCAGATCTCCGTGGTCCCCGTGCAGATCTCCGTGGTCCCCGTGCAGATCTCCGTGGTCTCCGTGGTCCCCGTGCAGATCTCCGTGGTCCCCGTGCAGATCTCCCCGGTTCCCCGGTCCCTGTGCAGATCTCCGTGGTCCCTGTGCAGATCTCTGTGGTCTCCGTGGTCCCCGTGCAGATCTCCGTGGTCACTCTGCAGGTCTCCGTGGTCCCCATGCAGATCTCCGTGGTCTCCGTGCGGATCTGCCTGGCCTCCGTGCGTGCCCGTCCCTGGGGCTAGAGTGCTCTGAAGCCCAGTGCCTGTTTGAGGGCAGAACAGTGTCTTTCTGTTCACCAGCGCGAGCTGTCTGATCTAGAGTGGATGAGTATGTCAGGCGCTGCGGCAAAGCAGAATTAAGGCGGCAGATCCATTCACAGTTGCCCCAGTGGGAAGGTGTTCTTGGACTTGTAAAGTGCTTCCCGTGGAATCAGAGGGCACCTGAGCATTGGAAGCGGAGGGTAGCAGCGCAGCGTCCGTGGCACGAGCGACGGAGGCGATTGAGCGGGGAGGCCAGAGGCTCCCGGCTTTGATCGAGGCGTGCAGGAGGAGCCCTTCCCGCTGGGCAGGGGGAGGAAATGGATTTCCTTCCAGAAGAGACGCCGCGCATTGATGGAACCCGCTGGACCCCGCGGCTCAGGGCCGACCTGCTGGGCCGGAAGATGGCAATTTGTATTGCTCAAGCCGTGGCAATGGTGTACAGCAACTGCGGAAAACGTACAGCATCTGTGTCTCGGCTTTGTCTGACCTGTAGGACACAGAGGCCTCTCTGCACACTTCCTTCTGCGGTTCACGCCTTCTTAATTCCCCGCTAATGGGTTGCTGTCTTTCATTATCTTGACTTTAAAAATTAATTTGGGAATAAACAACCCCTTACTAAGTTCATGGTCCTGATTTCTACGATTTCTTCCTTATTTGTCAAGCCTCTCGAAGTTTCTGCTTGCCGGCAGCCGATCTTCCTGACGCGCCCTCGGCGATTCGGAAATGGGCCTGCAGTCTTGTTCCTGGAGGCCCTCTGTGGCCCACCTAGCTGTCACCAGTTACACAGGCAGCCCCCCCCTCCGCCCCCACTGGGCAGCCAGCTCCTGGGTTTGCTCACTTGTTTGTAACGGTTCTCGGCCGCACAGGTCGCGGGCCAGCTCCCCAGCGGGCAGCGTTGAGAGGCTGTGTAGGGCCGAGGCTCCCGGTGAGAGCACGGGAAGGACTGCGGTCAGAGGAGGGGCTGGGAGAGCACGCCTCGCTCCCCCCGCAGGAAATGCGGTATTGCCCTCTGTTGGGCTGTATTTTCCCATGAAACAGTTGAGGACGGGGGCTGCTACCCTTGTCTCCTGCACCCAGAGCAGCGGCCCGCTACCCGGGTCAGCAGGAGAGTGTGGGAGGCCACGGCAGGAGGAGGACAGCCAGCCCCGTGTCCACCAGCCTCCCCCCTGCGGACGCCACTGCGGAAGGCGTGGTCTCTCAGCGGATCACCGTGAGGACACCTGCCTTCCTTCAGTGACCCTACCGACAATCAGTAGATTTCTGAATGCACTGGAGGATGAGTTTCCAGATACGGAGGGAAGATAACTGTCTACTTGAAGCGCTGTGTCTTTAAGAAGTCAACACACGCTGGGAATATGGCCTAGTGGCAAGAGCGCTTGATTCCTATACATGAAGCCCTGGGTTCGATTCCCCAGCACCACATAGATAGAAAACGGCCAGACATAAGGGGCTGGGAATATGGCCTAGTGGCAAGAGCTCTTGCCTCCTATACATGAAGCCCTGGGTTTGATTCTTCAGCACCACATATATAGAAAAGAAAAGCCAGAAGTGGTGCTGTGGCTCAAGTTGGCAGAGTGCTAGCCTTGAGCAAGAAGATGCCAGGGACAGTGCTCAGGCCCTGAGTTCAAGCCCCAGGACTGGCAAAAAAGAAGTCAACACACACTCAAGACTTGTGCAGAAACATCTCAAGAAAGAGCTCACGAGGGCGTGCTCTGGGATGAGGGAAATTTTGAGGTGATAAAGGAGTGGGGCACAGGGACCCCTATCTATAGAATAAGGAAGAGATGAATAAGTAACTTGGCGAGTTCAGGACGCAGAAGGTGGTGTTTGGTATATGTGTCTGTGGTGAAATGAAACTTGATGTATCTGTCCCTGAAAGGGCTCACCTTTCTCTGGTAAGCGCACCCCAAATCTCTTGGCAAATTATCAGGACATAGTACGAAATTTTAAACCGTGGTCGTAGTTGGTACAGGTTTATCGGCTTGTTCATCTGCCTGACTGCGGCTTCACGCCGTCTGACCTGGATCTCCTCATCTCTCGCCCACCTCGGTCTACTGCTCTCGGACCCGTTCTATGTATTGGAGTTCCTTAAAGATTTTACATACAAAGGAGATACTGTAGTACTTTTTTTTTCTTAATTTTCTGGCTTCGTCAGTTAGCGGCGGCTCCTTGACGTTTTCTGTCAGTGCTACGGCAAGAGCTCTAGTGTTTCCAGGCTGGCACACCAGCCCAGGTTGTGCAGGTTCTTGGTTGGTTGGTTGGTTGGTTTTGAGCTAGAACCTCACTTTCTGCCCTGGGGCATGCCTAAGCCACGCCCTACCCACTTGAAGCTTCTCCTCCTTGCTGGGATCATTGGCAGGCACCACTACCCCGAGTTTTCTCTGTGGAGATGGAATCTCATGGGTGCTTCTGCCCGTGCCGACTTCTCACTAAGAAACTCCTGACCTCCGCCTCCTGAGCTGCCCGTCTCAACATGAACGGCTGAATGACACTCTGGTACCCAAGTGTATAATGCTGCGGTGTCCGCTCAGGGCACGGTGGACCCCTGGGGTTATTTCCACATCGGGAGTGCAGGTGTCTCTCTAGGATGCTAAGCTCACCCCTTCTGGACTTCCAGCCACAGCTTTGTCCCGTGGTAGCTCCAGTTACAGCTTCGGAGGACGCGCCATACTGTCTTATAGGAAGGCTGCACCGACGCCCCACCAATCAGCAGGGTGAAACGTGGCGTTTTCTCCATGCCTCGGCGGCAGAAAGGTCCACAGAAGAGCATGGCTGGAAGGCCAGAACACCTGCCCAGGTATCCTGTTATACTTCAATTTGAATGTCTATGGAGGTGCTCTCATGTGTGCGTGCACGTGCGCGCACACACACACACACACACACACACACGCGCGAAGGCTTCACTATGTAGCCCAAACTGACCTGAAATTCACAACTCCCAGGCATCAGCTCTGTATGTCCCGAGGTGCAATCACCTGCTTAATAATTTCAAGCACCTTGAACGTGTGTGCTGTCTGTTCAGGTTTGCTCTTTTTTAGCCAGGGTTTATTGTTCATTTGTTTCTATCGTTGCTACGCTGCGTTGTGTGCGTTCTTGTCATAGGCCGAGTAGGAAGCCTCACTGAGCTGTGTGGTTGGTACTTTGGCTCAGTACCTAAGCTTTCTTTTCACTCTGCTGCACAGGGGCTTTTCAGTTCCACGCAGCCTCCGGTTTACAGTCCCTTCGGTTGTCTGAGCTTTGGTGTCCTACCCAGAATTCACTGCCAGAGCCGATGTCAGGTCGCTTTTCCGATCTTCTGTGGGCATGCGGACAGGGAGAGAGCTCTGCGCAGGCGCTGGAGAGCAGAGAGTCCAATCCCAGAGCTGGAGGAGGAGAAACACCAGACACAGACAGGATGCAAGACCGGAGTCCAGGAGACCAGCAAGCTGCGGGGAGGCAGAGCTGACACGCCGACCAGCGGTTACGCTGGCTGAACTTCGGTGGAAGCCCCAATGAGGTCAACATATAAACAAATGTGCACTACTCACTCTTAGTGCTTTGGGAGTGTGTTATACATAAAAAGCGTCATATAAGAAGAATTTCCATGATTAATCTAATCTAGAGAGAAAGGAACTTGTACTCCTAGCAGCAGACACTTGTTCTCCCACAAAGCCTGCTCAGTTGGAAAAGGTAAGTGACGAGTTTAAGAGTACAAAATGTGGAGCGATGGAATCTGGCATTAGAGCTCGATACCCGTAAGCAACGTGCGATGATCAAATCAGGGCAAATAGCACTTCTGCCTCCTCACATACGGTTTCCATGCCCTGGGAACCTTCCAACTCTCCTCTAGTTATTCTCTTAATTTTTATTCGCGTGCGCTTGCTGTATAGTGAAATGTCAAATCGTCTTACCCGACCCTACCCCCGAAGGCGGGGGCTGTGCCTTCCCAGCCGTGCTCTGGTCGTGGGGCGTGGAGTGTGGGGGGCACGTGTTGGTGGAAAGCGGCCTGCGCGTGGCGCGCGTGGGCCCCTGGGAGGAAGGAGGCCTCGGTGTGCCCACGCTCGGGGCTGCGGCTCTGGCTGTGCGTGTGTCACCAACGTCTGAGCTAGCACTCGCAAAGGCCCTTTGACCTACGTACGACCCCCACCGACGACAACGCGAGTGAACCCAGGAGATGAATTCTGGGCAGGAGCACCCCGTGAAATGCGGCGCGGCAGGGCCGGGATTCCACCCCTCGCGGGCCTGGCGAGGCCGGCTCTGTCCGAGACCCTGCTGTTCATGGTTTACAGACGCGTCGGTGTTGCTGAATGCCAGGGGCTGCTCCCGCCCACCGCAGGGAGGGGCGCTCAGCAAGGACGCCCGATCCCAGCAGCAGCGCATCCTCGGTGCCTGCAGACACTCGGGTCACTGCCCGCGGCTCAGGGAACCGCCGCCACGTGGTTTTGCCCACCCGCGAGCACCAGGGCACCAGTGGCAAGCCTGTAAACCTCACGACGTGTCCGGGAGCCGTTCCGTGGGAGCCGCTTGGGGAGTTAACCACGGGTCTGACGTCTAAGACAGTAGGAAGGCTTTCTCAAACCCGTGTGCAGTCGCGGAGTCGTGCCGGATCCGTCGGTTTGGCCTGGCTTCGTGTGTAAGGCTTTTGTGGTAAGGGTCAGCCGCGTGCCCGGGCGCGTCCCCTGCACGTGGCAGCGCGTTGGGTGGAGCACACGTCCCCCTCCGTGGCTCTCCTGCGGACACTCCTCCTCCTCCGCGGTCTCCTCTCCGGTGCCGCGAGTTCTCAAGCTCCGCCGGCGCGGAAGCGGCTCGGTGCCTGCGTTGGATCTGCCGGATGGCGTCGCGCTGAGTGGAATGCCGCGGTGTTCTCTTCACGCTGCGCGTCCCGTCCTGTGCTGTCGGGCACGGCCTCCTCGCGCCGTGGGACGCGCTCGATCGCAGAGCGAGCTCCTGAAGGAGCCACGGACCGCCCGTGAGCACGCACAACGCGTCCTGCTGTCGGCTGATGTCCGTGCATCTTCCGCACAGTGGCTCGCTGCCCTGCGGGAAACCGCAGCCGGGGAGCGGCTCCGCCCTCTCCAGAGCTCCGCGCGGGAGAGCCCAGCCCAGAGGTGGCAGTCACTTCGTGTGGAAGCGCGTCATGGTTTATGTGCAGTGCTGGGGTTTGAACCCAGGGCCAGGTGCTTGCTAGGTTGACATTGTACCACGTGAGCCATCTCCTTAGCGTTCGTTGCTTCAGGCATTTCTCAGATAGAATCTTGAGACTTTCCCCAGCGCTGGCTCTGACTGGTGTCCTTCGATCTGTGGCCCGCTGTGTACCTGCAGTCACAAGCCCTCAACACCGTGCCGAGTTTGGTGGTTCAGATGGGGTCTTGCTGATATTTTTGCCCAGGTTGGGCTTCAACTACAATTCTCCTTTCCCTCTCAGCCTCCCCGAGGCAATCCCAATTGCAAGTATGAACTACGAAGACTTCTTAAGACTTCTTTCTCAATTTTTCTATATATAAAATAGAAATGGTGATTTTAAAAAATGCCTGCTAGGTATTACATGTCAACCATTTAGGATACTTGCTAGAACATACAGCAAATCATACATTAAGTATAAAAATGAGTGTTATTATTGTGTTGTATATAACTATAAGTAAGCGTAGTATTAGCCAGGCACTGGAGGCTCACGTCTGTAATCCTAGCTACTCAGGAGGCTGAGCTCTGAGGACCGCTGTTCAAAGCCAGCTAGAGACTCTTACCTCCAACAAACTACTCAGTAAAGGCTGGGAGTGGCACTGTGGCTCAGTGGTGGAGCACTATTCTTGAGCCAGAGAGGCTCAGTGATAGTGCACAGGCCCTGAGTTCAAACCCAGGACCAGCACGCACCCAAAACCAAAAACATAGCATTACATAACATTATATATATTTTCTTTCTTTTTTTTTTTTTTGCCAGTCCTGGGGCTTGAACTTTGGTCCTGGGCTCTGTCCCTGAGCTGCTTTTGCTTAAGGCTAGCACTCTACCACTTGAACCACAGCGCCCCTTCCACTTCTCTGTTTATGTGGTGCTGAGGAATCGAACCTAGGGCTTCATGCCTGCTAGGCAAGCCCTCTACCGCCACATCCCCAGCCTCCATAGTATTATATACTAAACGCTTGATAAATATTTATTGACTATAAGTGCCCTGCTATTTCTTACTAAATGCAGTCATTATCTATAAAACCCTCATGGTAGTTGATCCTGGTATAGCAGTCTGATATCACCACCCTGTTCCACTGCAGAAGCCCACTGCCCGCAGCTCCCCCCGCCAGGGCCGCCCCGCCTGCGTTCTGGATCCCGTTCTATCTTAAAATGTGTTCGCCCGTCTCTAATGGCAGAAGAAGACACAAGAGTCAAAGTTCCACGCGGTTACGTTTCGGAGCCGTTTTATTCTATGTCCACGGTCCCCTGACGGCGTGTGTAGGTATAAAACTCTAAATGGAAGGATTTTTCCCTTCAGACTTTGGAGTTGTCTTGGTTGTGAGTGTCTGGAATAAAATGCCTTTTCTACTTGTTGACTTTCGTGTGGAGAGCACGTTTTTCAGGCGCGGTTCTGGCTGGTGCCCCCACACACAGACGCGGGGTGGGCTGCGTTGTGCCGCCGTGGCCCTAACGTCCGCGGACGCGCGCGGCTCCTCGCTCTTCCCTCACGACCCTGCGCTATTTCACAGAGGTGGCGTCGTTTCTCCTCACTCCAAGTTTCAGAAGTCTGAGTTTTTCCTGTCCTCCTTGGACGGCCTGCGTGTTGTCCACGCCCGGTCGCCGTGTGTGTTTCAGATGACCTTTCCCTCCCTGGGGAAGACGTCTTGCCAGGGTCCAGGGACATCCGACGGTGTCCATTTGGGATGGTTGGCGGGAGGTCGGGATGGGGTGGGAACGGGGTGCCGGGTCCGGCCTGGCACTGGGGGCTCTTGGTGCAGAGAGAGGGGGAGGGGGGACTGTCTTCTTCCAGCGCTGCCCAGGCACAGAGGCCAGGGGGGTGGTCTAGAAGGCACAGAGGCCAGGATGTGTGTATTCTAGAAGGCACAGAGTTGGGGGGGGGTGGCGGGGGAGGAAGGGCGTGTGTTCTGGAAAGCACAGAGGCCAGTGCGCCCGTGTTCTCTTATTTTATTCCATTCTCTAATTTATTTATTTATTTATTTGTCAGTCCTGGGCCTTGGACTCAGGGCCTGAGCACCGTCCCTGGCTTCCTTTTTGCTCAAGGCTAGCACTCTGCCACCTGAGCCACAGCGCCACTTCTGGCCGTTTTCTATATATGTGGTGCTCGGGAATCGAACCCAAGGCCTCGTGTATACGAGGCATGCTCTCTTGCCACCAGGCCACATTCCCAGCCTCTAGTTTATTTTTGAATAATTTTATTCTTTGGTGCTGAAGATTTGAACTCAAGGCTCTGCACATGCTATGCACAAACTCCACCAACAAATTATACCCTAAGCCAACAAATTTAAACTTCGTCTGAAGTGACCCGGCACGATCGTAACGTGTTCCGCGCACAGCCGGAGGGCGGGAGCTGCATTTTGTCTCAAGAAACTCCAAAGTTACTAGCAGCAAGCACTGCCAGATTGTGCCCTCCTTTTCTAAATCACATGGAAGGTATCTCCTATTTTGTAGAAAAAAAAAAGTGTTGAATTCTGTTTCAGAACATTGTCTCTTCTTTTTAAGATAGCATTGTTTTCACTGCTATTTAAAAATCACACGAACTCATTAAAAATTACAAAATATGGAAAAGTACAACAAAAGACATAAAACTGCCTCTTTCTACTGCACTGTTTATTTTCCGAATGTTGTAACAAAACATGCACACGTTAAACTCAGCATGTGTTACTGAGCAATCTTCCTTAGTCACTTACCATTATATAGTGAGTGCTTTCTTACTGCATTAATTTTTCGGTTACAGGATGATTTGTAATTGACTAAGCATATTTAATCTGGCACATTTGCCATAAACTATTTTTAATAGTTTGCCAACATCGTGTGTTACATTAATTCTAAGTTGTCCATTTCTAGTTCAAAAACAATTCTTCCCTATGATTCGTGATTCTTGGGTGTCATGTGAATTAACTCCTCCCTCTGTGTACTGCACATACCGTTGTGCAACTCTTTGTCTTCTAAGCTCTGGAATTTGTCCAACTAAATGACCACTGCAGTCCGTGTAGGAGGCGTGTGTTCCATGTTGGAGCTGTGTTCTGTGTTGGAGATGTGTGCTCCATGTTGAAGGTGTGCACTCTGTGTTAGAGGTATGTTTCCATTTTGGAGGTATATGTTCTGTGCTGGAGGCGTGTGTTCCATGTTGGAGGCGTGTGTTCTGTGTTAGAGATGTCTGTTTCGTGTTGGAGGAGTCTGGTCTGTGTTGGAGGCATGTGATCCAGGTTGGAGATGTGTGTTTTGTGTTGGAGGCATGTGTTCTATGTTAGAGATGTGTCTTTCTGTGTTGGAGATGTGCGTTATGTGTTGGAGATGTGCGTTCTGTATTGGAGGAGTGTGTCCTGCGTTGGAGGCACGTGGTCCATGTTGGAGGCGCGTCTTCCATGTTGGAGGCACGTCTTCCATGTTGGAGGCACGTGGTCCATGTTGGAGGCATGTCTTCCATGTTGGAGGCACATGGTCCATGTTGGAGGCACGTGGTCCATGTTGGAGGCATGTCTTCCATGTTGGAGGCACGTCTTCCATGTTGGAGGCACGTGGTCCATGTTGGAGGCATGTGTTCCATGTTGGAGGCATGTGTTCCATGTTGGAGGCACGTGGTCCATGTTGGAGGCACATGGTCCATGTTGGAGGCACGTCTTCCATGTTGGAGTCACGTGGTCCATGTTGGAGGCATGTGGTCCATGTTGGAGGCACGTGTTCCATGTTGGAGGCACGTAGTTCATGTTGGAGGCACGTGTTCCATGTTGGAGGCACGTAGTTCATGTTGGAGGCATGTCTTCCACGTTGGAGGCACGTCTTCCATGTTGGAGGCACGTCTTCCACGTTGGAGGCACATGGTCCATGTTGGAGGCACGTCTTCCATGTTGGATGCACGTCTTCCGTGTTGGAGGCATGTCTTCCATGTTGGAGGCACGTGTTCCATGTTGGAGGCACGTGTTCCATGTTGGAGGCACGTCTTCCATGTTGGAGGCACGTCTTCCATGTTGGAGGCACGTCTTCCATGTTGGAGTCACATGGTCCATGTTGGAGGCACGTGGTCCATGTTGGAGGCATGTGGTCCATGTTGGAGGCACATGGTCCATGTTGGAGGCACATGGTCCATGTTGGAGGCATGTGTTCCATGTGGAGTCATGTGTTCCATGTTGGAGGCACGTCTTCCATGTTGGAGGCACGTGGTCATGTTGGAGGCACGTGGTCCATGTTGGAGGCACATGGTCCATGTTGGAGGCATGTCTTCCGTGTTGGAGGCACGTGGTCCACGTTGGAGGCATGCTGGGAGCTGGCCCTCAGGCCAATCCCACTTGAACCCTGGAATCCCAGCCGTGCTGCCCCTGGCCCTCCAGGGGGTTGGCCCCGTCTTTGCCCTCAGCCTCTCCAGGCCTTGCCCCATGCATTCCCTGCATTCTGCTCCCCATGTCTTCAGACACGGCACTCTAACCAGGTGAGGCCAGCCCTGACGGCTCTCCTGAGAATGGCCGCCCCTCCCTGCCCGGCAGCCCCAGCGCCGCAGTCGCCTGCCCTGCCTCTCTCCACGGTGGCGCTCGCGTTCAGGCGTGCCGCACACTTGGTTGCTCGTCACGGTCACTCTGAGGTCCTCCTTGGGAGGAGCCCGCCCTCGGGAGCACGGGCGGCACTGGCTCCTCTGAGCACCTTTGCCGGGGTGAGGGGGGGGGCACAGGACACTCCGTGCGTCTCCATGGAGTGACACTTCCTCCGTATCCCCCAGGCTCAGTTGTGATTCTTCTGTCCCGTCAGGCAGCTGCCCACCCCTGCGGCCGGGGCGCTCGCGCCGGGGAGACGCGCGGAAGCCCGGGGCCACGGTGCAGGGGGGCAGAGGTGCCGGGTGGCCAGGGCCCCGGCTCGCAGGACGCTGTGGCTCCCGGGGGGGGGGACTCGCGGGGAGAGGGGTGCCTTTGGCTTTGCTCCACACACGCTGAGCCTCCCTGGCGCCGGCTGGCCCCAGGGTGGAGGCCGGAGCAGGCAGAGGCTGCCCCACACCTGGGACGCTGCGTGGGGTGCCCACCTGCCAGCCCCCAGCGCTCTCTGCCCCTCGGGACCCAGCCCCAGCCCCCTTACACCCGCGGGATGCTCTCGAGAGCACGCTGGTCGCACGAGAGGACATGGGAGCAAGGAGACGTGATCTGAGTTTCTCGGGGTGTGCTGAGTGCAGGAGGGGCGCTCACACCGGGCGGGCGGGAGGCCCAGCCCTAGCCCCCGCCCCCAGCCGCCCGTCCCCGGGTGGCAGGGATGCCCGAGGGGACGCCACGAGCCTCACACCATTGCTGTGCCTGCTTCCACTCCAGGCTCCTCTCCGGGACCCTTTGATTTTACCCTTCCAGATCCAAAGGCATCATATTTTAATATCACCACTGATTTAAAATCATCTCTACACCCTTCCACTGATTGTACAACCTGATCTCCTTTAAAGCCTTTCCACCTAGTGACGGGTCTGTCACGGCCGAGGCAGCTGCGGAGCCTCGGAGGGCCAACGCACGCGCTCGGACGCGGCGGAAGGCGGAGGAATTTCAAACGCGGCACAACAAAGCGTCCTGCGCGCCGAGGTGCTCTGCCTTCTTATGCATGAGTGGAATGTCACAATTCCGGCTCCTTGCTCGAATATTAATTAGCATTTAGGACTCATTAAGCTGGTTTTAGTGATTTATTTCATTCTGTAATTAGATATTATAATTAGATTATATCTATCAGATTTTTCAACTTTCCTTTAATAAGAAACTGTTCAATACATACAGATATAAATTTATCAAATTATAACACATCATTTAAACTGGATTATCAATCTTGTTTTGAAACAATTGAATAATAGCCTAATGGTGGTGGCATGGTATTTTTATATTTACACGCACACACTCACGCACGCACGCATGCTTGCTGGGTAGCCAGTGTGTTCCCGGGGCCCTAGGACCTGTGTTTAATAATATCTCTTGGCGTTAAAAGTTGACCTTCGGATACAAAAGACACTCAGAGGGACAACATGTGGCCTGCTGTGTCGCAGCCCAGGAGCGAGTCCGAAGGACGGCTCTTCCCGTAACTCCCCGTGCACTTCCGTTCCTCGTCCCTTGTTTCTACTACCGTGTGATCATGTGCGCGGGCTTGCGGAGGTCACCCCAAGGGCGGGAGACAGAGAACACGTGCGCTCACGGGAGACACGGAGATGAACCCGCTGGAGAGAGCAGATCTGCCGACTCCAGAGTTCCACGACCCGCGTGCCCCCTCCCGCGGCTGCACACGCCCCCCCGTGTGCAGGGCCACGGGGCCCGCCTCGGTCTGGCGGGGGGAGGGGGTGCTGGCCGAGGTCTGCGACGCCTGCGGTCTGTGCCTGGCTTCCGCCTCGGAAGGCCCCGAGGGCGCCAGCGGTTTGCCATTAGCCCGGAGAGAGGCGCGGACGACTCGGAAGTGGGTCTGGGAGCGCGGGGCCTCATTTCCCGGATTTTCTTAAACACAAATGTGGACATATGGTCTGAAGCGGGCTCTGAAAGTGGGCCGGAATATTCAGCGTCGGGTCTGTCCCCGGCAGTCTGGAGCACGCCTGCGCCGTGCCTAGCAACCCCGCATTTGAATTTCTGATTCGGCTCCTGAGCGCGCGCAGCACCTGCACCGAGCTCGGAGCTGTCCAACGTCCTGAAGAAACCCAAGGAGCGGGGCGGAGAGACCTCCGGTCTTCTTGCACCTAGACTCGTGTGTGTGTGTGTGTGTGTGTGTGTGTGTGTGTGTGTGTGCCAATTTTTACTTGACATTATACCATGGAGCATTTTACCTTGTCACATCTCCTAAATCGTGGTTGGGTTTTTTTTTAGGGGAAAGTTGTATAATGTTCCTTCATTTTTTTAAGTTAATGTTTACTTATTGTCGAAATCATGTCCGGGAGGCACACAGTTACATATGTAAGGCAGTGAGTACATTTCTCATCAAACTTGTTACCTCCTCCTTTGTTTCTCTCCCATCTTCCCCCCTCGTACTTGTCTAGGATAGTCCTACGATAGCAGAGGAGCACAATGGCTCAATAGCAAGGCATACATGATCACAGAAGGTGATCCTAAGAGAAATGAACTACACGATTTGGAGATAAGTGATTTCTTTGTTATTGTTATTTCCAGTGTACCCTATGGAATAATGCCTTTTTCTTTTGTCTTTCTTCCCCCTGCTTTTACCCCTGTTGCCACTGTAACTGACTTGGGTACATGGGGTGATGTAAGTACATTTATCGGAACTAGGGAAGGGGGACCCCAAAATGGAGAGAGAACGGGTAAAAGGCGAACCAATGCAAGAGCAATACTTACAAGGCAATGTGCTGTAAATCACCTGGACTCTGTAACACAGGAGAGATGCTGAAATGACTGGAATTATTCCTCATGGTTCAGAGGCACTTTAATGAGGCTATTGTGCAAGTGAAATGTTTAGCCTTGAGGATCGGGAAGGAAGTGACTGGACGTGGACCTGTCCAGCCCCCTCGGACGCCTTGGACCTGCTGTTCCGACGGACGTGAAAGGCGGGGACTGGAGTGGGAGCCAAGGACTCAATTATCAGACACGTGAAACAAGACCAGAACATGGCCGGTCCTGCTTCAGGAGTACGGGGAGGCCAGGACCCTGCTCACACAGTGAGAAGTTTACCCAGGGCCCCGGGGCAGGGGGAGGCCGGGAGGGGAGGGGCGGGGAGCCCCGGGGCAGGGGGAGGCGGGGAGGGGAGGGCACTTCTGCACCATGTGTCCCTCCCCCACCCCCACCCCTGCGTCCCCTCCCCTCCCCCACCCCTCGCCCCACTCCCTCCCTCCTCCACACACTTCCCTCTCTACCTTTCAACACTGCGTTGCCTCCCGTGGGGCTACCACCACCTCTCCTCAGACGGCTTCTGCCCCTTCCTCCCTGGTCTCCCTGGGGTTTGGAGGGCACAGGAGTGGGGGGGGGCGCTCACCACCCTCCCCCACCCTCCCCCCACGTGCTCTGCCTGGGGGCTTCCTGTTTTCAGCTCCTGGTTAACACCTGCTAGCTCTTCAGATCTCCTCCCCATGGGTCCCCCCCATGGGTCCCCCCAGCTCCCCCCCACGCCCAAGGCAGAAACCTCCTCCAGAGATGTCCTGGCTCCCGGCTCTGCCGCCCCTGCGCGGCTGGAGCTGGCGATGGCGCTGAGACCCCAGGGTCCCATGGGGGGGCAGGCGGGGGGGGGGAGGGGCTCACGTGATTCCGGAAGTGAGTCACCCGGCTCGGGTCTAGAGACCTGGCTGAGGATCAGGTTTCCACTGTGGGGACCAACTTGCCAAAAGCCAGTCAACTGGAAATCCCCCAGCACAGGACTGGCTCCGCGGAGGTCGCTGGCCAAGGTCATTGCACGCTCACCGAGGACCTGCTTTGTCCTCTCCGTGTCCCCACGCCCACCCGCCCGCCCTGTCGGTCCTGCGGCGTGGGGGGGCCACGCGGCCCTCGGAGGGCAGCTCCCTGCTGCCCCTGCCCTGCCCGGCCAGAGCTGGGGTCGGGAGGGCGGGGCACGCGCGGGGCGTGGGCTGGGTGGGGCCCGAGAGGCGAGCGGAGCCCGTGGCGGGCTCTTCCTTGGGGGGCCTCCTTTGTGTGTCGCCCCTTCCCTGCGCTGGGTTCTCAGGGCTTCCCTGTGCTTTCCACCTGCGGGGGTGGGGGGGGAGATGTGGTTGCCAGAGACGCCCCTCACCCTGGGGTTCAGCTGCTCCTACCCCTCAGGGCAGCTTTTGAAGGGCACAGGCTGGCTGAGGCTGAGGCCGTGGCACCCATCTGGGGCTATTGACTTCTTTAAGGCCAGTTCTGTGCAAGGTGCTGCCTTTCCGTTTACAGGTCCCGAGTCGCCTGTTTGTGCTGTGCGTACACGTAATGGAAGACTTGGGGGTTTGGACTGGTCCCCAGAGGTTTGTGCACTGGAAGTGTGGTCCTGGGTCTGGTGGCACGGGTCCTCTAGGAGGCGCAAGCACACAGATGTCATGAGGCCCCAGTGCCCCCCCTCCCGCCCCCGCATGGATCCTTGCTGGGCTGGGTCACACGGAGCCTGGCCATGCAGCGAAGTCGCTTGTGCACCAAGAAACCGCCGGTGTCTTCTGCACGCGGCGGTGGGGCCCTGCACTCTGCCGGGTTGTAGCGAGGCCCCGTGCTGCCCCAGGAGGCCGGTGCCGGCGGCTTGGCCCCCCCTCCCCAGAACTGTGACCCCAGAAGCCCCGCCCCGCGCACAGCACCAGGGACAAGGCGCAAGCCTGCTCCCGCAGATAGACTGGTTTGTCTATTACGTGTCCTATGCATATTTTTAGGAAAAAAAAGCTACCCTTTCTCCACTGAGTAGAAGTGATTTCTATCCTGAGTCAGATGTCTCTATCTGCGTACATTTCTTCCTGAACTCTATATTCCGTTCTGTTTCTCTCTCTGTCGCAGTGTCTTTCTCTTGGTTAAATACTGCCACTTTACCCAAGCCCTGGCTTAGGTAGGGTAACTCCGCTCCAGCCCCTGCGTCTTTGAGTGTGTAGTGTAGCTGGGCGTGGCAGTATACGTGTGAGCTTAGCACTAGGGCAGCCAGGATAGGCGGAGAACAAGTTCAAGGCCCAGTTGAGTTAGACAGTGCTGCCGAGAGAGGCTGGGGAAGGGAGGGAAAGAGAGGAGAGGAGAGGAGAGGAGAGGGGAGGGGAGGGGAGGGGAAGGGAGGGGAGGGGAGAGGAAGAAAGAGAAAGGACGTTAGCGAGTCTTGTCTTCTGGTGAGTCCATGAAAGCCTAGTATTAAACTTGTGAATGCACGCCCACAGAGAATTGGTATTTTATTGAGATAATGTTAACTACATAATAAAAATTGAGAATCATTATTAACTATTAAGCTACCGTGGACACTGACTGTGCAGTTGTGCACGGCATCTCTTTTAAAGTGTTTAGGAGCCAGTTTCATGATTTTATCTACAGAAATCTTGCACATCTCTACATAGATCCGTGGTGTGGCTGAAATGTTTGTTGTTACTTTAGAAGGTATTTTTCAGCTTGATTTATTTTTCTGACTAAAATCAATTAGATTTTATATGTGCATGTTATTTCAGCAGCTTACTCATCTAATGTCTTAATTTATTATAAACTATGAAAAGAAACTTTGAGACTTTTCTAAGCACATAGTTCTATCAACAGTAAATGGTGTTTGAAATCTACATATCTTCTTTTTTTTCTGGAGTTAATCTCCTGGCTAGACTTCGTAATAGGTAACAGCATAGAAGGGTGGAGGAGCAGATCACGGATCTGGTTTCTGATCTCAGACATGGCGCCTGCATTGATTCCCCGCTTGATGCCACTGCAAATCTTGGAAGCCCTGCTTGTGGCCACAAAGCAGCAGCAAGGAGCAACCTTCACATTTCCAGACAAAATAACGACCTCAGGCTTCAAGTGCAGAACATTTAAAATAATCAA
Source organism: Perognathus longimembris pacificus (assembly GCF_023159225.1). Classification (NCBI taxonomy): domain Eukaryota; kingdom Metazoa; phylum Chordata; class Mammalia; order Rodentia; family Heteromyidae; genus Perognathus; species Perognathus longimembris. The sequence continues at coordinate 60,383 of NW_025960820.1, read as the reverse complement.
AATTTCCAAATTGCGAAGAGAGAAAGTCATCATCAGCATCATACAGAGACGCCGTCAGGGTGTAAGCGGATCCGACGAAGGATCGGGCCTAACTATGGGCCTCCTGGGAAAGATATAGAGGCATAATCCGTCCACAGGTGTGATCCACCATTGGCCACTTCACAGACTGAACAAACCAGCAGATAGATATGTGTTACGAGGTCCAGTGCAAGTTTCACTGCCTCATAAAGCTCACGGACTATTACTGAACTACACCTTGCAGAACCTTGGCTTAGCATGGTCTTCTGAGATGTCCATCAAAGGCGAGTGAGAGAGGATCCAACTGTTCGTAGACAGTGCTTGATGGTATTTTTGCGAACATCAGCTTTTATCAAATAGCCAGGAAAGTTCCATGAAAACCGAGGGTCACCAAGAGAATTTTGGAATTCTATCAAAATGGTTTATTGCCTTTTGTGAAAAAACCACAACAACACATAACGTTCATTCTGGAATGAATGTTAAGGAGTGTGAGAGACCCTACCATCCAAACATCATTTTTCACAGGTAGAGAAGCTGAAGGGTTCAATGTAGCCGCTCGCAGCTCTGCAACTAGCCAGAAGACAGCTGCAACGCGACAACGGGTCGAAGGCTCACTGTGGAGCCCAGCACCTCCGCAGCCTGGGGGCTGGGGTGAGAGAACCCCAAAACACAAAAACACTGTGCCCTGAAAGTCAGCTGGGAAGTGGAAGTCTCCAGATTCAGGAATCCGTTCTCCCCTGAGCACAATGGTGGAAACGGCAAATTCAGTCAACATACGTCAACCAAAGCTAATTTAACCTGAAATGTGACCAGAGTAGATTAAGGGAGTTGTGGCAAAATAAAATCCTACCTAGCATGGGTCTTGTGCAATATAGTATTCGGAATGACTGGGTTTTTCAGAGCTCCAATGTGACTTCAAAATACATGTGAAATTTTGTTCATTAATTCAACAGAAATGTTTCAGTGCCTGCTGTGTCCCGGCTCCTTGCTCTGGGCCAGTGCGGCACTGAAGAGAGGGGCAAGAAATCCCTTCCTGCAGACACGGAACGTTCTAGTATAACAGGCAGAGGGTAAGCTAACTTACAGAATATGCAAGAACATAAAATACTGCAAAGTGGCAGGGAAAGGGAGTAATACGAAGGAGAAAAGGAATTCTAAGGCCAGGTGTCCAGCCCAGACCCTGCTTACTGGGAAGGGGAATGGGGGCAAGAGCTGGGAGAGGAGGCCACGTGTGTGAGAGTGCACGGGTGTGGCGGCCTGCACACACGCGTGCGTGTGTCAGGAAGTGTGCAGGCGAATTTGCATGTGAGAGCATACTTGTGTGTTGGTAGCATGCATATGCATGTGCATGTATGTCGGAGTGCATTGTGAGGGAGTATTCAGGTATATGAGCAGTGTGCAAATGCACGAATGGCATGCGTGTGAGCGAGAGAATATGCATGTTTGTACATGAGACCATGCATGCACGCACGTATGTATGCAATAGACTTCACAGGTCCACATGGCAAAACGCTGTGAAAATACCCACAGGCGTGTAAGGTGGAATGCAGGCCTCTATGCGTGAGTATACGTGTGAGAGAAAACATCCATGCATATAAGACAGAGTGTGCATGTGAAAGAATATGCAAGCACCGGGGAGAAGAAATACATGTGTACATGTTTAAAATGTGCGTATGCGTGCCAGTGTGCACATGTACACTTAAGCATGTCAGTGAGGATGTGCGTGTGTGAGGGAATAATGCAAGCTTGTATGTGGGTGTGCATGTGTATATAGCATTCACGCACACGCGGGCAAGCATGTGCTTGTGTGTGTGAGAGGACACGGCTGTGCATGCGTCAGAGGGCAGGTGTGTGTGTGCACTTTTATATGTGCACACACAGACGTGCAGGCATGGGGAAAGTCCCCGGTGTTGGATAGTGTGCACCACGTGTTTTATACATGTGGGAGGGAGCATGCGTGTGTAAGGGCAGCAGGAAGATTACTCCAGCATGGCCGGAAGATTCCAGGCCCTGGAGCAGGGCCCGGGATGACTCCGGGGCGGCAGCGTCTGTGCTGCAGAGGCAAACCACGAGGATGCTTGCGGCCGAGAAGCGACGAGGAGCCGGCGGCCCGGGCGCGTGGGCCGGGCGTGGCGAGCGGCCGGTGGCCAGGCTCTCACGGGGCAGCGCGGCTTCACAGGGGCTCTGGAAACGATCCCGCGCCGGCTGTCGCCGCGTGTCGGCTGTGTCGGGACCCTAAGCGGGGTGCTCTGGACAAGGCTTCTGGAACAATCTTCGGGGCACAGTGGTGACTCCCAGGCTGGCTGCGGTAGGTGTGGAAGGAAACGTCTTGGTTCTGGATGTCTGTGAGGCCGTGTCTCGCACACACATCCGGCCACGCTGATTCTGTGGTCTGCTGGACGTCCCGTGCGGACGTCCGGGTGGACATTCAAAGGCACACAGGCAAGAAATCCCTACGGATGTCTTGTCAAACCAAAGGCAAGTGTTCCCTTCTGCCCAGCCGGCACCTTTGGCGTGTGCCGGCGTGTGTCCGGCGTGTGTCCGGCGTGTGTCCGGCTGGCCTGGCGTCTCAAGGCGCCGCGGCCCGTGTGACTGAACAAGTCCATGGGCCTCAGCCGGGCCCACGGGCCTTGGAGTAAAGACTCCGCTAGTTGGTGCACGGCGTGGTTTTGCAAACCGAGCTCAGATGACTGGTGTTGCTCTTGTTACTGTCATGTCTTGGCGCTGCTACGGCAACTGGCTACAAATCTAGAGAAATGTTTCATAACGGGGAAAAAGAAAGGTGAGGATTAAACTTGCTAGGCACAGGTGTACTTTAGGTTTGAAAAAAGAACAGTTTTCTGGGAGCCTAAAGGGCACCGTCAGAGAGGCTCAGGACAATCAAGGGGTTGTCCGCACAGGGAGAGGGGTTCGGGCATGCGGGTCGGCTTTCCACCACCGCCGTGCAGAGCGGAGGTGGTCAGCTGAGGAGGCGGGTGCTGCGCTTCTCTCTGAGAACACGGGACGGGCGACGGAGGACGCTGCTCCTGCGGTGGGCCCGCGGCCCGAGGGCCTCGGGAAGGGCCAGGCCCACGCCGCCGTCGGGGAAGAGCCCGTGCTCGAGCGCAGAGAGGGAGGGAGGGCACACAGGCCGCCGGCGCTGTCGGGGCACGCGTCGAGGCCCCTCGGCTCCATCCGGCCGCTTAGCCACGCGACGATTCTTTCACGGAGCGCGGCCAGGCAACCGACGGGGCGACCCCGACCGCTCTGAGTCCACCGCGTGCCGGGCCTCCCCGGGCACCGGAAGCCTTGGTTCGGACGACGCGTCGCAGCTGCTCTGTGCGACGCAAGGAGGAAGACATGCTGATCTTGCAGGAGAGCTCAGCGCGTGCGTGCGGCGCTCTGTGTCTGTCCTTGCGCCGTCTTCGCTCTTCGTTCCTGACCGACCGGGAAGCAATCTGGGTCTCCCGCCACCCCTGAGATGACGCGTGGAGGGTCGCAGGGCCACCGAGGGCAGAGACGGCCTCGACCCGCGGTGCTTCTGGCTCATTGTGCCGCACCCCGCGCCACGGGGACTTCTTCCCACCTGGCTTGAGGCGTCCGGCGTCGGTGGCCCCGGCTCGAGACGTCCAGTCCCACTCTGAGTGCCACTCAGAGAGGGACCGGCAGGGCACGGTGCAGCCGTGCGGGGGGGGGGGGGAGCGGGAGGCCCGTGCTGGGGGCGGGCCGCGGGCACCCAGACGGCCCGGTGAGGGTCGGCGCCCCTGGGGAGGCGCGGGGGCCGGGCCGGGGGCCGCTCCGCGCCTGCCTCTCACTTCCACGTGCGTCTGAGAAGGCTCTGAAAGACCAAGTTACACAAGCTCAAGCCAGGATGGCTTTTCGGAGGTGACTTCGGAGAGCCGACCGGCAACTGCGCCTGTGAGATGATCACAGACACGCCCGGTGACAGCGAGCTGTGAAGTAAATGACAGGAGTTTGCTCTTGCTTCCTGTGATTGACAGCACCTGAGAACGGCAGGCAAGAATTATGCAAATCAGCCGCAAACCCCTCTGCCTTCTGTGTGTCCTGGAAGCACGGAAACGTCGATCTGACGCTAATGAGCGTGCGCGTGCCAGGGAGCGCCCTACTGGCCGCACAAAGCCAAGCGAGGCGGCGTGTGCACGTGTGTGTGCACGTATGTGCGTGTGTGTGCGCGTGTGTGGCATTTCTCTTTTGTCCTCCTTACTCTGCACCGGGGAGTTTGTCGTGAGCAGAGTTCCCCCAGGGCGTTTGCCCAGCCATTCCCGCCCAGCCACCTGCTCCGTCTCTCTAACCTGCAGGTCTACCACGCTCCCCATTCTTTTGTGCTTCTTCCTGCTCATTCTGCCCTTTGGATTTCCCAGATGGTTCGTCTAGCACTTCCCTTAGTATTTTAAGCGGACCCTTGCTTGCAACATTGCTGCTCGGTGCTCTGTATCTTATGAGGGAGTTAAAAATAGATGAAATCTGAGTGGAAGTCACGGTGCTGGGCCACAGCCAAACCTCCCAACTCACGGGAGCGGAGTTGTTGCTTTGAAGTTTGATTTTTGTGTTTGTGTGGGACTCAGCCTCTGTGACGTGGACAGGTCTGAAGCTAAACTCTTCTGATAGGGAGCACAAGATGGAGCTTGCGCCATGCACCGCGGAGCCCAGAATTTAAAAGATCGCTCTCAGCCCAGACACTCTACAAAGACGACGGTTTGAAACTATGTTAAAACGGTGTTTTTATCCTCGGCTGCGTAGAAGTTGGTCTTCTACAGTCACCAAATCAGCTGATAGTGAAGTGTTTTGAGACACAGATTACCCATTTCATTCACAAAAGTAAGTTCCATTTTGCTGCCCTCCCCTCTCTCAAAATCAATCTCATGGTTTCCCCAAGAGTTAGGTGATGTTTTCTGTTTGATCTTGTTTCGGTATTTGCAGTTTTATTTTAGAACATAGCAAAAATTATCAGATCCCAAAGCCTTATGTTGTTCTGGTTGTCAATTTTGCTGAGTCCTTGCTAGTTTGATATGACAGCCACAGGCTCCATAACGTGAAAAATTAAATTTAGTGTCAAATCATCTACACAATGGTGTTCTGTGTGAGCTGCCTGGGTGCAGACTGCATTAGGCTATTCTAATTTTGTTATAGATCTATTGATTCTGGTACAGAACCATGCTTATACATCTTACCCTACCACTTGGAGCCACAGAGCTGCGTCTGGCTTCCGAGTGGTTAATTGGAGGTAAGAGTCTCTGCCCCACGACCCTCGGATCTCAGCCTCCTGAGTAGCTAGGATAACAGGCCCAGTGCCCAGCTTAAATATACTTTATTATCTTATGGAGTTCACCGCAAAAGAACTCTAGGCTTGCTTCCAAAATGAATTGCCTCAACCCAAGTAAATGTAGATAGCTGAATTCCCTTTATAATGAAGTCACCTGCCTTTCACCATTGTCTTCTGAATGGAACTTCTTGCAGAAGAATAGTTATGTGCGCATACGGTGTTGTCACATGTGCGTGCATGTCTTTGTCTATGCGTGTGTAGAGGCGCGTGCATGTCTACACAAATGCTTCTGTGTGTGCCTGCATCTATGTCTGTCTGTCTGCATAGGTGTGCATGTGTGAGTGCGTGCACATATCCACTGGTAGATGTGCCGGCATGTGTAGATGTGTTTGTGCCCAGGGGTGCACAGACGCGGAGGCGTGTGCGTCTGCAGGGTGTGTGCAGATTGGTGAGAGCAGCAAGCACGGTCTGTATGCACACAGCATGCTGTGCTTGCATAGGTGTGTGCACAGCAGTCCCCTCTTTCTATCGTTTCAGTTATCTGTGGTCAAGTACAGGCTGAAAATAGTGTAAAAAACGCCCAACGAATTATAAATTTCACACTGCATGCTGTTTTGAGTAGCATGATGAAATCTTGTCTACACAGAGTGCGAATCCTCCCATTGTCCAGGTAGCCTTGCTGTGTTTGCTGTCCACCCTCTGGTGTCCAGGTAGCCCTGTTCTGGGTGTTGTCCACCCTCTGGTGTCCAGGTAGCCTGTGCTGTGTTTTCTGTCCACCCTCTGGTGTCCAGGTAGCCCTGCTGTGAGCATCCTCACAACCTTGGTTGTTTGTGTCTCTGTTCTGCTCCAATGTCCAGCGGTACCTGGTTTGGTTAGTGCAGTCCCTGAAGTATAACAGGGTGTGTTGGTGGTGATTTCACCATAGCACATTGTTACCATTGTTCCATTTTATTTTCAATGATCATTTTTAGGTCTAGTGGCAAGAGTGCTTGCCTCACATTTATGAAGCCCTGGGTTCAATTCCCCAGCACCACATATATAGAAAAAGCCAGAAATGGTGCTGTGGCTCAAGTGGTAGAGTGCTAGCCTTGAGCAAAAAGAAGCCAGGGACAGTGCTCAGGCCCTGAGTTCAAGGCTCAGGACTGGCAAAAAAAAAAAAACCCAAACCAATTATCATTTAAAATATTTTATGTATCTAGTTTCTAAATAGAATTTTATCATTAGTTTGTACATATATGGAAAGACACAGTATTTGTGTCTAGAGCTAGAGTATGGAGTTTCAGGCAGTCCCTAGCAGGGTCTGGGAAAGTATCTCATGCACTGGACCATGTTTGTACCCATGTACACCCATGTGTGCATGTGTGTGTGCAGATGAGAACAGACAGTTCTCAATTAAAAGTGGGTTCAGATCCTTACAAAACCATGAATCGGTTGTGAGGCTGGGAGTATGGCCTAGTGGTAGAGTGCCTGCCTGGTATACATGAAGCCCTGGGTTCGAGTCCCCAGCACCACATATATAGAAAAGGCCAGAAGTGGCGTTGTGGCTCAAGTGGCAGAGTGCTAGCCTTGAGCAAAAAGAAGCCAGGGACAGTGCTCAGGCCCTGAGTTCAATCCCCAGGACTGGTAAAAAAACAAAACAAAAATCCCCCCAAATCCTGAGTCGGATAGCATAAGCTTGAATTGCACTTAATACACCGAGCCCGCCGACCGCACGGACTCAGCCACACGGAAGCCGCAGCGCAGACTGGGGGCTGCCCGGGGAGCCCCTGCTCAGGTCACAGGACAGCGCAGGATGGTGTGCTGCTAACTCCAGACAAGATGAGAAAACATCGACGTCTCCGGGCACCGGTGCCTCACGCCTGTGATCCCAGCTACTCAGGAGGCTGAGATCTGAGGATCGCAGTTCAAAGCCAGCCCAGGCAGCAAAGGCCGTGAGACTCTTCCCTGTGGGTCTGGGCGCTGTTCCTGAGCTCTTCAGCTCAAGGCTAGCGCTCTACCATTTTGAACCACAGCACCACGCCAGTTTTCTGGTCGTTCATTGGAGGTAAGAGTCTCACTGACTTTCCTGCCTGGGTTGGATTTGAACGCAATTCTCAGATCTCGGCCTTCTGAGCAGCTAGGATGACAGGCGCGAGCCTCCAGCGCCCGACCAAAGGCTTTGGTTCTGCTGTGAAGTTTAAAGATTGTGAATCAAACCCTCCTCAGTCAGGAGGTTCTGTGGTTTGGCTCGGCACCGTGCCCCGGAGGTCTGAGCGCGGCAAGCGTGGCTGTGGCGGCGGCGGCCCGAGGCGAGGCCTTCAGGACGCGGGTGCATCTCAAGCGCTCCAGCCTCCGCCGCTGAGTTCATAGCTTGATGGGGCACTGGAGGAGCTGGGAGAGGCGGAAGGAAGTGGGCTTGGCCTCTGGCCCTTGCAGGCCGCTTCCTGTCCCTGGCCCCTGACTCCCTGCTTTCTTCTGTCCCTTTGCTTCCGCTCTGGCTGGAGGTGAGCAGCTCTGCCCTGGCCCCCAGCAACGGTCAAGTGACCTTGAACCACCACCTCTGAAGCCATGAGCTCGGGGACACCTCTCCCCCTCAGCGCTTTGTACGAGTGACTCAAGGCTAACACGGGGGCTGTCTGCGTGCAGTGGATGTGAGCTTACTCACAGTCACGCATGTCTGAGGCCCTGTGCAGATAGGGGCATGGGTGTGTGCATGCATGTTTGTATGCAATACATGTGTATATGCATATATCCACACAGGTGTGCATACACTTAGTGTACACCCAGAGCAGATATGTGTGTCTGTTTAAATATGTACTCTGTGTATATACGTGTGCATGTGTAGATGTGTATATAACGTGTGTGTGGATGTATGAGTCTATGTGTATGTGTGCATATGAGTATGTATATGTCTGTGTCCACATGTGTATATGTGTGTCCACGTGTATATATGTCCATGTGTGTATATGTGTGTGTCTGTGTGTGTATAATGTGCATGTGTATGGATGTGTATGTATCTGTGTCTATATGTCCATATGTGTATGTGTGTGTTCATGTGTGTGCATATCCATGTGTGTGTATGTGTGTCCATGCAAGTATATCTGAGTATACCTATATGTGTATGTCTGTTTCCGTGTGTGTGTGTGTGTGTGCGTGTGTGCTTGCACATATGTAGGTTTGATGAAATTGGCTTTGTAGAAGGGTTCTGGGAGGTTCAACAATGCACAAGTGGATTTTCCCAGTCTTGCTCACATGCCCCTGACGTAGGATGGCAGGAGTCTGCCGTGCGTCGATGGCAGTGTTCAGTTTCCAGTACCTGGAGGCGTGTGGTTCACTTGGAGGTGCCTCTGCCCTGTCTCAGCCCTCCCCACCTCCATGTCCCCCCCCCCCGCCCCTCCCACAGCACGCCCTGCCGGGCTCCTGGGAAGTGGACCTCCAGAGCGGTGGAGACGCGGAAGGTCTCTGTCAGCGCACAGTGCGCCCTGGGTCTCCCCAGAGGCAGGACGCGGACCTGGAGTCCACACACATCTGACCCGAGGACTTGGGGAGCGCTTGGCAGCTCTGCGTGTTAAGCTGAAATTGAATCTGAGATTTCCTAGCCTCTGTTACTGTTTGCTTTTAAATTTAAACAGAAATGGTGAATTGTTAAAATTTAGTCAAGGGCAAATGATTGAGCTAAGATAAACTGCTGACTCGGTTTGATCACCGTTCCAAGAAATATTGTGTTAACTAATTTCTAGCTAGAGAAAGTAATGGAGTATTTGCTCAATAACATTTCCCCTAAGAGTCCGAGCTTTATCTTTAACGTGCGGCCTCACCTCCATTGACACTGGCCAGCAGCCGGCCCGATCCACTCGGTCACAGCCGGAGCCTGTCCCAGGGCACGGGAGGAAACACGGTCCGCCGGTGGGCAACATCCACCCTGAGATGGCTTTGGGATGGCAGGCCAAGCTCGGGAGAGAAGGCCCCCATGCTCAGTCCTCCTCTCTGAGAGTCCATCCTCTGAGAGGATGGCAAGGCTCAGGGTCAGCTTTCCTTGGGAAGCACGAGGCACTCCTTAGCCATTTACGGATGCGTCATGAAGTCTGTCCTCTAGCAGCGCTGCTGTCCAGTGAGACTCCCGTGCATCCGTGCTATGGAGTTTGAAGAAGAAGTCTGCGAGGAGTAGATCCGCTGTAGTGGGGAGCCAAGATTTGGGGTGGACGCGTAGGGAGGGGGAGGGGGCAGTCCACTCATTCTGTGGGGTTCATGTCTGGGCCATCTTTTTGCTGTGAGTAAACTTCACTTGCTCTGTTGTGGTTTGACATCCCTGCATACCTGTAAGTACGGACATAGGGAAGTCAATTTACTTTTCCTTAAAGGACTTTTTAGGGGGATTAAGTAGACAGGAAAGATGGCTTACAGACCAGGGAACAGTGGCTCATGTGCGTCATCCTAGCTACGCAGGAGGCCGAGATCAGAGGACCTTGCTTTGAAGCCAGGCTGGGAAGAAAAATCCATGAGACTTATTTCCAATTAACAACCAAAACGCTGCGAACGGAGCTGTGGCTCAAGTAGTAGAGTTTGAGCCTTGAACAAAGAAGCTCAGCTGCCCAGGTCCTGAGTTCAGACCCAAGGACCAAGACACAAAAACTATGAAAAGAAAAGGAAAGGCAGCTTACAGCAGTGCTTGGTGGACTCAAAACCCCGGGTGAAGAGAGGCGACAAGCCACGCTCGCCCAAGGTCAAGATGTTGTCCTGGACGCCTGGGTTTCGCAGCAGGACTGGCTGTGTGTGACCGTGAAGTGGCATCATTAGAGGAAGAGGAGGTGTGCAGTAGTAGCCCAGGTGAATATTTGATTTCTGTCACTCTCGATATTCATTTTCATCTGTCTTTCGTGTGCTAACGGTTTGCCATCTGTGTAGTGAGAGCTGTTGCCCAGCTCAGAGCCAGAGTTCACGGACGAGCCCAGCGCCACGGCGGATTCCTTCAGGACACTGACAGCGGTGGAAAGGACACAAGAAGTGAGCGCATGCAACAAAGAACCCGGGATTCAAGAGCGGCGCCCTGAGCTGGGCTGAGAACATTCTGGAATGACGTTCTACCTGTACACCCATTTGTGATGAGGATAGGCAGTAGCTAGGAGACTCGAGAGACGGTTTGCTACGCCTCGCCTCGGTGATGACCCGTCAGTATCCACGCCCGCACGTCCCTCCTCAGTGTGAACTTGGGCTCCGCGGGCATCTGTGGGAGCGCTCTGCAAACACCGGCCGTCCTGCAGTCATTTTTCATTAACCTGTTAATTGTTCATGCTTATTAGGGTTCAGACTTGCAAGTGTTTTGGCTCAGGAAAGACATGCTATCTGGGATTATTTTTCTGTGTTCATTTGTTTCATTTTTAATATCTGTCACGGACTAGAATGTTGGGCTAAAATGGAAGAGACAGAAAGTTAGGAATTGATCCAGATGACGAAGAAACACAACTGTTCATATTAAAAAACTGTGAGGGATTAATACAAATCAAACTTAGGCCCTTACAGCACATACGCTTTTCTTTTTATTTCGTCAAGCTTACGCGTTCACTTGGGTTTAGGAATCGGGAATTCCCACGGGTTCGAGGAGAGCAGCCCCTAGGCCTCGGTCTCTCCTGAGAGGCGGGCTCTGCCCGATGCACCGTCCTGCTCCCGAGAGGGGCTGCTCCTTCACCCACGGCCGCTCTGCTCGGGCGCCCGGCTGGGAACCTGTCTACCCATGCCCGGCCCGGACACGAGGAGGCCCATCCCGTAGGCCCCTCCGCATCGCCCCACCCCACCCTCCCCCTCCAGAGCCAGGCCTGCTCCCATCCCGGGGAAACGCCAGGGAGGTGTGGGTGCAACGCCCTCTCTCCTGCAGGCCTTCACTCGTGTCCCTGGAGGTCAGCAATGGTCGCGCCTGCTTGTTTACGTGGCTTCTCCCCATCTCTCGCTCTCCAAGGTCAGTCTCTCTGCCTCAGCCCTCTCCTGGGAGTCCCCGAGCCACGGCCCGGCCGGCCTGCCAGACCAGCCACCCTCCCGGCTCCCGGCACCGCAGTCAGGTCGCCGCTGGCCCACCGCCGCCCTGCTGGACGCCGTCAGCTCCCCGGAAGGTGGAGCCCCCCTGCTTCCTGCCCTGCGCTGCGGGCGAGGAAGCCAGTGCAAGGCCAGTGATGGAAGCGCGGGCCGGTCAGGACCATGTCTGCCTATGCAGCCTGCATGCCGACCCTGATGGCCAGCCATGGAAGCGCAGGTTGGGCAGGACCGTGTCTGCCTATGCAGCCTGCGTGCCGACTCTGATGGCCAGCCATGGAAGCGCAGGTTGGGCAGGACCCTGTCTGCCTATGCAGCCTGTGTGCCGACCCTGACGGCCAGCCATGGAAGCGCAGGTTGGGCTGGACCGTGTCTGCCTATGCAGCCTGCGTGCCGACCCTGATGGCCAGCCATGGAAGCGCAGGTTGGTCAGGACCCTGTCTGCCTATGCAGCCTGCGTGCCGACCCTGACGGCCAGCCATGGAAGCGCAGGTTGGGTAGGACCGTGTCTGCCTATGCAGCCTGCGTGCCGACCCTGACGGCCAGCCATGGAAGCGCAGGTTGGTCAGGACCGTGTCTGCCTATGCAGCCTGTGTGCCGACCCTGATGGCCAGTGATGGAAGCGCAGGTTGGGCAGGACCGTGTCTGCCTATGCAGCCTGTGTGCCGACCCTGATGGCCAGCCATGGAAGCGCGGGCCGGTCAGGACCCTGTCTGCCTATGCAGCCTGCGTGCTGACCCTGACGGCCAGCCAGCCAGAGAGCTCGGCTCTGGCTTCCTCCTCACGAGGCGTCGGACAAAAGGGCGGGAGGTCCGTGTGCCGCTGGACCCCAGAACACGCCGCTGCTTCTTCGTGAATTTTGTTGCTCTTTCTCTGTCTTTGGAGTGCACAAAGAAAGAAGGAACTCAGGCTCTGCATACATATCCTATCCTACTGTATGCTTTTGCCTTGTGCAGAGATTTTTATCAGCATATGCCAGTCGTACAAGGAGGGGTCTTGACACATTGTTTCCACGCGCACAATTTCACTCCATCAAGCTCAACCCCTCCCTCTGGCCCTCTCCCTCCTCCTCCTTACATATCATCTTCTTATTGAATAAAACAAAATAAAAAATAAAAGACGGGCCGGTAAAACTGCACATACCTTTCATTGATGTCAGATAAAAATGTTGACGTTGTAGTTAGCGTCTGAGCACCTCTCTGTTGCACACAAAAGGCTGACGGTGGGAAGGGTCACTTTTGGTAGTGAAACACACATACACAGACACACACACACGCACGCAGGAGGGACTGCTGGTCTGGCTCCCTTATTTTTCTTTCCACTGGCTGTAGACTTCTAGGCCGGGAACCACAGTGACCCAGCATTCGGGACAGCTGCCTTGCAGGTCTTCACACTCAGTGTGGCTGTAGATTCAAATCCATCTGGTGCCCCACGACCGCCTGCCCCACCCATCCTCCTGCTGCAGTTCAGGATGGGGTGCCAGCCCCTGGACCCCCCAGGGGAGCTCTGGAGTCTGCAGCCCTATGTCCTGCTGTGAACATACATTCCCTTTCATCCTCCATAACTTCCTAATTTCTTCTCTCCATTCTTTCATTGAGTCCCCCAGACCTTGTACATCTAGTTGAGTCCCTTCATCAGCCCATCGTCTTATCTGCTTTTCTCTTCTAGATCTTTTGGTTCTACTTCCCAGAAGTGTCATAAGATTATTTCCCAATCCTCCCACAGGAACTTTGCATGGATGATACATTTTCCTATGTAAGGGATCTTTCCGGCTTTTGGGCTCTCCTTTCTTTTCATATAAACTCTCATTCCTAGTTCAGGTTTGCATTATCTTTCCATATGTCTTGAGAATATCATCTTAAAGGTTTTTTTTTTAATAAGTTGTTTTTCTAAGTGCCTTCGTTTTTCTCTTGTTGGGTTTCATCCCAGTTTTTTTTCTTTTCTTTTCTTTCTTTTTTTTTTGTTTTGTTATTAGGGAGATTCTCAGAAGTCTGCAAACCCTGGCTCCCACAAGCTGACCTGACCCTTTCCTGCCTCCAAAATAACGTAACTGTTATCCTTCATCCTGCTCTTGGCTTTTGTGCCTTGTTTTGCATGTTCAGTTAATCCCTTAAGAATCACTTCTGTAATATCCGAGAGTACCCAGCCACAGCCAAGAGGAGAAGGCAGGCAAGCTACTTGCCACCTCTGCAACGCGCATGGATTCATAGGCCCTCCTTCTGAAGTCATTTCGCCACCTCCTGCCAACTTCACAGGGATGAAGAAGCTGTTTCGCGCTTGCAGGAGAAACAGCAATGCTTTCTCCTGGGAAGCCTATGGGGGGATTTGCCCATGTGGTCATCTGGCCGCTTCTCCCTGTCCGAATTCACTGCCTGGCCAAGGTCCACAAATGTGAGGCTGTGTGCTCGTTAGGACTTCAGTTGATGTGACGAAACACCTTAGAAGAACACCTTAAAGAGGAAGGATTTCCGTTCCCCATGGCGGGGTGAACACAGCTTTGCAGAGTCCCTCATGACCTGGGGGTCAGAAAGCAGGCAGAGGGAAGAGTGCCAGATGGGCACCGGAGAGGAGACCTCGTCTCCTCAAACAGCACCTCCAGCGAGGACTGAGCACGGAACGCACAAGCCCGTGGGGACCTTGGACTTGGAGACCACAACCACCCGCCCTCCTCCTCCAAGAGCGCATGCCACCTCACAAGGCAGATGCCACCACCACGTCCCCACCAGCCCAGGGCTGTTCACGAGCTCGGGACTCTGCAGGAACCCCTAGCTGGTTGGGTGAGAGCTGCAATTATCCTGTGTCCTTTTCCAGACACACTAGCCCGATTGGAGCACCAGAAACACACCATGTGAGAGATGTCCTGCGCGAAGTCTGACCACTACTCCCATCACGCCTGAGGTCCTGGCCTCGTGGGAAGTCTGCAGAACTCTTCCAGCCAAAAGAGTCACACAAGACCACGCGCTCCAGTGGAATGTGGTTCCAGATGTGGCTAGCTCATGAACGCACCGCTGTTGCGTAGCGAGACTCTGATGGCCAAAGCAGCCGGGAAGAACCACCAGCTTCCCGCTGAAGCCACTGCACTTGAACACAAGGACCATGGGAACTCGAGCACGGCGGGTTCCCTCCTCTGAGAGCAGTCACGCTTCCAAGACCAGGCAGTGCGGGAACTCAGCGCTAACCCCAGACACGGGCACCGAGTGTGGGCTTGGGAGAGCCCCGGGCAAGCACTTCCTGCAGGCACTTAGTACTTCAGAAGAGACTTGGTGTTCTCATCTGAAAAATTAGAATAACAATGGTCTCTACTTCATAGCTTCCGGGACAATAAATACTCTAATTAATATGAGTACTTAGCATAGCTCCTGGCAGATGAAGCACACTCAATAAATGCTATCATTATAAAATATTAAAGCACAATACAGCCATGCAGTTCTTAGCGACGAGCTAAGGTTCTGGTAAAAGGTGAAATTACTTATAGAATGACTTAATCAAGAAAAATAAAAGTGACACATTGCAGAAAGTCCCATTCAAAAGGTGAAAATAAGAATCTACCCACTTAAGGACTCTGGAGAGAGGAGCGGTGATACACTCTGACACGGGCAAGGTCTGGTGGTCCGCATGGGACGGGGCCGGGCGGACGGGAGGCGGGAGGTGGGGGGGCGGAGGTCTCAGGGTGCTCAGCGGCCTCCAGCGTGGTGGGCGGGACCCTCAGAACCCCGTCTCCCCTGCCTCTTTCATGTCTGTTTGCTTCAAACTTGACTCAACTGAGAAGAGCTGGGGGTGGGGGCGGGGGCTGCGTCCCTACCGGGACGTCACTGCCAAGTGGGATCAAGTGGGAAGCGTGGGGTGTTCAGAGCCTGAGCGGTGTCTGGTGTCCTCTTGCATGTGTTGTATGGGAACAGGGTGGGGGTGTGCCCACGAGGAGAGCAGATGAGCCCAGCCCCAGCCACGCCTCTGCTCCGCTCAGCCTCAGTCCTGGTGGCTCAGGTGGACTCCAGGGGGGCCCTGTGTGGACTCCAGGTGTTCCTGTGTGGACTCCAGGTGTTCCCGTGTGGACTCCAGGTGTTCCTGGGTGGACTCCAGGGGGGGCCTGTGTGGACTCCAGGTGTTCCTGTGTGGACTCCAGGTGTTCCTGTGTGGACTCCAGGGGGGCCCCTGTGTGGACTCCAGGTGTTCCTGTGTGGATTCCAGGTGTTCCTGTGTGGACTCCAGGTGTTCATGTGTGGACTCCAGGGGGGCCCCTGTGTGGACTCCAGGGGGCCCTGTGTGGACTCTAGATGTTCCTGTGTGGACTCCAGGGGGCCCTGTGTGGACTCCAGGGGGCCCTGTGTGGACTTCAGGTGTTCCTGTGTGGACTCCAGGTGTTCCTGTGTGGACTCCAGGGGGCCCTGTGTGGACTCCAGGTGTTCCTGTGTGGACTCCAGGTGTTCCTGTGTGGACTCCAGGTGTTCCTGTGTGGACTCCAGGGGGCCCAGTGTGGACTCCAGGTGTTCCTGTGTGGACTCCAGGTGTTCCTGTGTGGACTCCAGGTGTTCCTGTGTGGACTCCAGGGGGCCCAGTGTGGACTCCAGTGTTCCCGTGTGGACTCCAGGTGTTCCTGTGTGGACTCCAGGTGTTTCTGTGTGGACTCCAGGGGTTCCCGTGTGGACTCCAGGGGGGCCCTGTGTGGACTCCAGGTGTTCCCGTGTGGACTCCAGGTGTTCCTGTGTGGACTCCAGGGGTTCCTGTGTGGACTCCAGGGGGGCCCTGTGTGGACTCCAGGGGGCCCTGTGTGGACTCCAGGGGGTGACCGCGTAAACTCCCCGGTGTGCCCGTCTACCCAGGAGGCAGGTGCATCTTCCTGAGGTGGTAGTGGATTAAGTGGCTCCTTCTTGGGGGGGCTTCAGGTTTGGGAAGATGTTCTGAGGAGAGCAGAGCAGCCTGGCCCGCGGCACCCACCCTGGAGTTCACAGGGCGTGCGGGTGGAGCCCCTTGTGAAGTGGGGAGCAGCATCCGCTTAGGCCTGCCTGTCACGGGCACAGCGAGGAGCCCGAGACAGAGACTCTCCACACGGATAGAAGAGGCGTGTCGCATCTCTCCAGCCTGCACGGCATCTCCTCCAGGTGGAAAACCGTCGTGACCCCGCTCTGCCCCTGGGCTCCCAGTTTCCCCTCCAGAGCAGGAGGTGCTGGGCGCTGATGGCCCTTGCCCCTCCCAGGCGGGGAGGCTGTGCAGAGCCCAGGAGCCCAGCGCCAGCCAGGCCCCGCAGAGGCTGGCGACGGACGAGGGGAAGCCCGCGGAGCCCACGCCAGGACACCACGTGGAGAAATGGCGTCCGTGCCACGCAGCTCAGTGGAGCACAGCACTGTGCACAAGCACTGTCCATGCGGGACTGAGAAACTTCATCACAAATACACTGTGCATAGCCTCGAATTGTCAACTGTACCTATTCAAAAGCGGTGGGACGATGTTTACTCAATTGTTCCTCTGTCCAAACATCCTGCAAGGTTCTACACTGGTGAAAAGAAAATGTTTACACACACACACAGCCAGTGAACTGCAAAATTCTTCCGACAATGGCAGTGCTGAATCAAAAAGAAAAGTTTGACATGATGGTGCACACATTCTCTTCTGGCTGCCAATAACAACTTTCAAAAAATAAGTAATTCTCAGTACAGATTTTTAAAAAATGATTGAGTACTTTGATAAGCCTTTTTGTGAGATGAATTTGATCAAACTTGACATTTCACCGGTCAAGTCCATACCCAAATTTTGCACAGTCATCTTACTAGAACAACTTGTCTTAGAGCAACATGCATGGAAACAACAAACACGCGTGGCGGGGGCTTCAGAGCAAAGCGTTTTCAGGAGACTCTGTGTGTCACAGCTCATCTGCTGCTGTAGCACAGCACGTAACCATTCACAACTGCACAGGCCAGGGAGAAGGGACGGAGAGGGAGCATATGCAAGCCCTCTCCACAGGTGCACTGCTTCCAGCCATCTTCAAAGGGATGCTACTGGCATCTTTCTAGATCTTTCCAGATCAGCATTGGTGGTTTATGGTATGGACTCGGTCCATCAAGATTTTCAATCAAGTTGGGCAGAGATGCCAGAGTGAAAAAGAGCCTCTTCTACTGGATTGTTTTTCTATTTTTGGTGTGAATTCATCTGTGCGTCTCTTGCCCCCTGTGGCATGGCCCACTTTGGCCCTCTGTGCCTGGTGGGCTCCTGAGCACCATTCTGGGAGTCCACTGGCGGATGCCATTCAGCATCAAGCAATGCTTTGTGGAGACGCGGAACACAGCATGCACTCTGAGGGGCTTTATTTTTAATGTGTGATGTTAGCCATTATTAATGATTAACAAATACGCGCATCTGATCCGCTCCAGCCTGGGTGAAAATAGCAATGGGACCAGAGGGTGCTGACTGGTGTCAGCAGGGGCTAGATGCTGTAGAAGCCGAGGTAGGCATCGGGGGGACCATCCAGGTTTGCTTAAATGCAGAGAGGAAGGACATCTGACCTAAAATATTTATGTGATCTATTGCAGAGGAGAAATTGTTCACGGAACAAAGTATCTGTCACCATAGTACCTAGCAGTGTAGACCACCACCACACTTGACCTTTGCAGTAACAGAGGTAGACGGGGGGGGGGGGGGGGGGGGAGAGCTGGTATGACCAGTGGCCCTCAGAGCACACCTGAGAGAAGCAGGCTCGTTCTCCTAGCCAGAGGCCCCACCCGCTCAGCAATGACACGAGGAATACAGACTTAAAATGACACGGAAGACAAAAATAACCCACCCGTGCCTGATATCTCCTCTCCTGTCCTTTAGTTACCTAGTCATGGTCTTTCTCTGTGACCCAGGCTGGGCCTGAGCTCTCACCCTCCCGCCTCTGGCCCCGCTGCCGGGACAGCGCCCGGGCAGCAGGGCGGCACCCCCTCCCCCTTTCTCTCTAAAGGAAGCATGTGGGGTAAAGGAACGTGCGCACAGTGCTGGTGGGGACGTACACTAGTGCAACCACTGTAGAAACCCGTAGGAGATTCCTCAAGGGACTAGAAACAGACCGACCTACAAATCCGCTAACCACGACGGGCACACATCGGAGGGAATGGAAGTCAACACACAAGAGAGATGACGGCGTGCCCACGTCTAAATCACAGCTCTGCTCAGAATGTCCCAGCAGTGAAATCAGTGAGGCACCAACAGCCCATGAATGGGCAAAGCGTGGTGTACATTTGTGTGTGTGTGTGTGTGTGTGTAACTTGCATGTACAATTATACACATACATGTCACAGAATACAATTCTGCCATGAAGAAAATGGAAATTATGTCATTTGCAGAAAAATGGCTGGAAGTGAAAATTATCCTCTTGAATGAGAGCCATGCTCAAAATGCCAGAGACCACGTCTGCTCGGTCGTGGAATCGAGTGCTAAGAATGTGGTATGAATGGAAACGAGGCCACTCAGGGGACTCCCAAGGAACAGGGAGAAGAAAAGGGTGCTGTGGAATTTGGAAAACCAAATTAATCTTTATTATGTATGGTAACAAGGATGAAGAAGTAGAGAAAAATAGCTGGGCACTGGTGGCTCACGCCTGTAATCCTTGCTACTCAGGAGGCTGAGATCTGAGGATGGTGAAAGCCGGAAGAGGCACGGTGGCTCAAGTGGTAGAGCGCTTGCTTTGAGCCAAAGTTCTCCTGGACAGCTCCAAGGCCCAGAGTTCAAGCCCCAGGACTGGCAAAAAAAAAGAAATAAAAAAATAGAGAAAAATAAGTACCAAACACATTTGCAACAGAATTACTATAATGTAACTATAAATATGAGGTCTAAATCTCAGTAAAACTTACAAACATGACAGCAAACGAAACTACTTGCAAAGCTATCTGCAGGCATAGGTGAGTGGCATTCCTGTTTCCGTTCTCCTTTAACGTCACACAAAATTCATTAGAGTCATTGAAAATAAAATATGGCACATGTAAGAAACATTAAACGACAAAATCATGCTTGTATTCAAGTGTCTTATTTTTTAGAGATCACAATTTGTTTAAAATTAAACTCGTGCATGAAGTCACAAGTCTTCCGTCATCATTTTTTCCTGTGTATTTTTGACACCTTATGTATTTATTCATATATTCCTGGTCATCCATTATGGATCAATACTAGATTATTAAGGACAGATGATGTGCTGGTTAAAAGAAAGACTTTCTTGTCCTATTTTCTCTGCTCCACTCCCTTGGTGCTTTGCCATCGTTTAGTTACAGTGGAATATTTGGATCTTCTTCCCCTGTTTTCTAGAGGACAGACCCCAGAAGGGAAAACAGAAAAGTTACTTAAAGTGACTTGGGATGGGCATTCTGATTCTCAGGAGACAGGTAGGGAGGTGGGCGGGGGGGGGGTGGGGCTGGGGGGGCGAGGGCCCCGAGGAGTGAAGGCCACCACAGAGCTTCAGTGCACAAATGGAACTGTCATGACGGAATGCACAACTTAACACATGCCAATAAAAATTATGCACAAACTAGAGTTCTAGAATCAACTAGTGTGTGTGTGTGTGTGTGTGTGTGTGTGTGTGTGTGTGTGTGTGCTGGTCCTGGGGCTTGAACTTAGGTCCTGGGTGCTGCCCTTGAGATTTTTGTTGCTCAAGACTAGTATTCTACTACTTGAGACCTACTTCTGACTTTCGGGTTGTCAATTGGAGATTAGAGTCTCACGAACTTTCCTGCCTGGGCTGACTTTGAACTGCAATCCTAGATCTCATCCTCCTGGGTAGCTAGCATTACAGGTGCGAGCCACCAGTGCCCAGCCAAGAATCTAGTACTTTAAAACATATACGTGTATATGTAGTTATTGTAGAGGTGAGTTACAGAAGGGTTAGAGTTACGTCAGTCAGGTAAGGAGGACATTTCTTTTTGAACAGTGCCACCCCTTCCTTCATTCTCTCCCAGGTTTTCCCTCTCGTCCACAGTTGTACAGTTCTTTTTCAACGTAGTGTCTAGCGAGTAGCACTGCTGCATTTGTTCACCCTTTGTCCCACCCTTTCTGTGCCCCCCCTTGCCCTCCCCGAAACAGATAAACTTACAAACAAGATAAGCGGTACAGAAAACAAAAACAGCGACACAAAAAGAAAAGTTCTGTTTCCATTTCTTGGAGTTCATTTTGATAAATATTATTTCATATGATCTTATATATTGAGCCCTTGTGGTCCTCTCCTAAGAATAGCCTCCTTTGTTCTCACTGCGTGATTGTCTAAAGACCTGTATAATTTATTATGACCTGGGCATTTATCCAATGGACTACAAACAAGGCCACACTAAAGCTAGCAGCATAGCCGTGTTCATCGTAGCATTGTTTACCGTAACCAAGATATGGAATCAACCCAGATGTCCCTCAGTGGGTGAATGGATCAGGAATATGCGGTATATGTGCACAATGGTATTCTACTCATCCATCAGAAAGAATGATAGTACACCATCGGTAAGGAAATAGACTTGGAAAAAATTATATTAAGCAAAGTAAGCCAGACCCAAAGAAACACAGGCTATGTGGTTTCCCTCGTTTGTGGGAACTAAAAATGTGCCTATACATCTACAAGTAAACACACTGGATGGGAAGAGAATGGGTTACTTTTTAAAGTGCTTCTTGGGGTTGTCTTTTTCTGAGTGTTCGCATGCGTCAGTGCACTGCCCGTGGACTGGCATGGGAAGTCCTGGTGATCAAATCGAAACCACCCCTTTTCTCTCCCTTCTTGTATCTGCTTGCGTTTTTCTGGGGCTGCAGTGGGGCCTCCGCTGGCTCCGGCACGTTCACGCAGGGCAGCCCTCCGTCTGCACTGAGAGCATGGCACCTCCACGGTCCCTGGCGCGAGGTCTCTCCTCCTCCCCACCCTCTCTCCTCGGGGTTGGACCTGTCACCGTCTTCTTAGGCTTTCATTACCCACATGGCAGAGTTGATGATCAAGAAGGCTGCGTTTCACTTGTAATTTCCCCTAATCCCAGCATCTGTTTGTGCTTTGATTTCTACTTGAAAAGTAAGTGCATTTGGGAAACAAGATTTTAGTCCTATAAATAATAGTCTAAATTGCACAACGCCCTAAAATACATGCAGAAAATGAGGGTCCAGCCCCCACACCCCAGGCCTGTGGAGCAGCAGGCGCTCAACCCCGGCCGTTGGCGACGCTTCCTGCAGGGCTGGGGGCAGGCTGGCCTCGCAGGGCAGGCAGGCATTCAGCAATCGAGTCCAGGGTGCGACCTGGCTGCAGAACTCAGCGTTAACCACTCCGTGTGCACGGCACAGTCTCTGACATTAGCAGCGTGGGAGGTGACGTGAGGAACGGCACCCACTCTGTGTCCAGAAGGTCGGGGGGTTGGCGGCACAGGGACTCTAGTCCAAGTAATGAGCCCCAAGTCTGAGGAATGGGTGGGCTTGGAAGACCACCAGGGCGCCCCAGCCAGGCAGCCTCAGGGAGCCACAGGGAGTCAGGATCAGACAGACAGAGGGTTGGCTGAGCCCTCGAGGTAGCAGGCTGTCCCCTGCTTGCTTTGTTTGTTGCTGGGATGGAAGAAGGGGGGCCTCACCTGTGCTTTGTAAGCATGTGGTACCGACCTACACCCATTTCCTTTCTGTGCACACACTTGAAGCCTCTGGACAGAGGTTCCAAGGCTGCAAACTAACAGCTGTGCACCTCCATGAAGCCTGGGGAAGAAGGGGCAGCAAGACCAGCCCGAGGCCCGGGCAGGATGGTGGGGGGCCTGTCTTGGGCTGAGCACCTGTCTTGGGCCTCAGAGAGTGCTCACTGGCTCCACTTGTCATGGAGGGCTTGGGGCTGGGTCTGTGTGCAAAACTGTGCATAGTATCTTACGTCTGTCTCTCTGGACCTCATCGCTCCCTCTCTTGGGGGTAATCCAGCAGCTCCCCAGGTGAAGACAAAGAGCATCAGCAGATCTGAGCTGAGAGCACACCTTGGCTGTCAGTGGCTGAGGTGGAGCCCAGAGACTCCAGATTAAAGCCACACAGAATGTGTCGCTGGTAAGTCAGGTCAGGTCAGCGGCTCAAGAACATCAGTCTCTGGGCTCCTCTGGTGTGCAGCCGCCAGAAGCCTCACTCCCAGGTGCGGTTCACGTCGTGCCTGCTCCGGAGTCTGCTCCGGGGTCCGAGGGACTCGGTGTCTGTGGCTGGCTTCCGCCAGGGCGGGGCCGCGGCACTGGAGTTTGGATGTCCTGGGAAATGCTGAAAGCCAGGCCTCTTGCTGCTCAGAACCTCCAACGCTCGGCCCTGGATCCAGACGTGATAGACGATAAAGGCACTTATTCCGTCCATAATTGGGAGACAGACCCCTACTGGGCGGCGTATTAAAAGGAAGGCAGGAATTGCCCATTATTGCCAATTAATTAGGTCATCCACTAAAGATAAGTTGTTCAGTTCTTTTCCCCTGTAAAGTTTCTCCCAGCTTCAGGCCACAGAAGCAGAGAGAGCAGACAGCCAGGCCAGGCCATTTTATCTGCGGGCTCGCTTGTTTCCTCCCCCATGAGGTTTAGATCTTGGATCTTTCTAAACTTAGTTTCTGTCCTGTACAACTGGAGACATGCATCCTTGTACCTGAAATGCCGGAGAACTGAGGGCGCGGGGCCCTCACGCCTGAGAGGCCCCAAGGACTCGGAGGCGCGAAGGACGGTGTGGGACGGAAGTAGGCCGCGTTGGTGACCGATGAGAGGCCAGCCGCGGGGCCTTTGCACTTCTGGCCCTGGAGGAATCAGGTTTAATTATGGTTTGTGGGTACACACGTGTGTACAACTGTCTCCTGCCCTATCAGTCAGCGTTACCACATGCGGGCAGAGGACAATAAAAGCTTGCTTAAAGTGAAAGGGCAATGTATCAGCGAGGCACTGGGAGCCCCCGGAACACCAGGGGTGGCCGTGCCATCATCACTCAGCCCGCAGGTCCTCCTCCTGTCCACCAGGCCAGAGGCAGCGCTCCGGTCCCCTTGGCCTCTGGCTGGCTACTACAGCTCACCGCACAGGCTGACCCCCAAATATCTTTATTGAGATGGAGTCCCGGCTCTTCAATCTGCAAAGGGCAGCACAGAGTAGCAGGGAGTAGCAGGGGTTGGCAGGGAGTAGCAGGGGGCATCTGGGGGTGGCAGGGTGTAGCTGGGGGTAGCTGGGGGGTAGCAGGGGGTGGCAGGGGGTAGCTGGGGTAGCTGGGGGTAGAGGGGGGTGGCAGTGGGTAGCTGGGGTTACCAGGGGGTAGCTGCGGGTAGCTGGGGGGAGCGGGGGCAGCAGGGGGGAGCAGGGGGCAGCTGGGGTGGCAGGGGGTAGCAGGGTGTGGCAGGGGTTGGCAGGGGGTGGCAGGGGGTAGCAGGGTGTGGCAGGGGTTGGCAGGGGATGGGCGCAGGGCGGATGGATGGATGGGCGCAGGGCGGATGGATGGATGGGGCGCAGGGTGGATGGATGGATGGGCGCAGGGCGGATGGATGGATGGGGCGCAGGGTGGATGGCTGGCTGGGGCACAGGGCGGATGGCTGGGCGCAGGGCAGATGGCTGGGGCGCAGGGCAGAGGTCAGCGGGCACATCGTGGTTCCCTCCGTCCCTGGCTCTCCAGGCTCAGCGCGTCGGGCCGGCCTTGCGCGCTGTGGCCATGCGTCCGTCCCTTGTCTCCGGGGCTCCGCGCCGCTGTCTCTGGAGCCCGGCTTTGGCCCCTTCGCCCCCAGCTCTGGGGCGGCCAGGCCAGGCGCGGTGCCTCGGCCCCGGGCTGACGCCGATGCCGACAGGAGTCTGTGGAAGACCAAGGAGGCCATGAGCTTCCTGCAGCGAAGCTCAGTCCAGTGCCCCCCACGCCGCCCGGAGGGCCGCTTCCAGTGCCCCGGTCTCGGGTGAACTGTGACCCCCGAGGGGCCCCCGCGGAGAGACTTTAGTCTCAGCCTCCTGTGCGGTGAGAACTCTGGGCCTGCGGCTGGACGTCCCCCCGGGGCGCAGCCGGGCCGTTCAGAAGGTGCCCGGCGTGGGAGTTCACGAGGAACTCGAGGACACACCATCCGAAGCCCTGCCTCAGCGCGCGTTCTCTTCCAGACGGACAGACAGAGCGGCGGGATGAGGAGAGAAGCTGTGTGTCTGCCACGACAGACAGGCTCCCACGAGCGGCTGAGCGCCCCACCACCGCATTAGACGGGAATCCAGGACCACCCCGGCTGACGTGGGGAAGCCCCGTTCTGTGGTGCATGGAGACGGTCCCCTCGGCGGTCTTTGGACCCCACGTCTTCACGTACCCCCAAGCTCTTCCCAAACCTTCCCGAGGAGCTCATTATTCACGACCTCAGAAATCCCGCTTTAGCCGGGGCGGCGCGGGTGGCAGCAGACTCGGGCCGGGAGGCTGTGCGGCCCCTGCGGCCGCGTCATTCGTTCATCTCCGCTCTTCTCTTCAGCATTTGCAGCTCCGGCAGCGGTGCAGGGGATGGGCAGGGGGAACAGCACCGCTTCCCAGAGCGGGACCAGAACCGGCCTGGAGCCGGGGGCCGGGGGACGGGGGAGACATGTCGGCTAGCCGCCAGCCGTGCCCGCCAGCGCACTGGCCTGTCATCCCAGGGAGATACGCCCGCCACTCCAGCCCAGCCAGGCGGCAGAGGCAGACCTGCACACGCACACGCACACGCACACATGCATGCCTGCAGCTCCACGCCCAGTGAGCACGCACACACGCAGAGAGATCTCCGATAGAAAACACGGCCGCTCAATATGACTTAGAGAGTTTTTAGCGGTGTATGTGTGTTTGTGCATATGTGAGTATGTGTGTTTGTGTACATGTGTGTATGGTTGCGTGTTTGTGTGTAGTTGTGTACATGTGTGGGTATGTAGTTGTGTGTGTGGCTCTGGTTTTCTGTTTATACGTAGTTGTGTATGTGTGGTTGTGTATTTGTGTGTGTGTGTGGTAGTGAATGTATGGCTGTATATGTAGTTGTATGTGTTTGTGTGTGTTTGTGTGTGGTTGTGTAGTTGTGTGGTTGTGTAGTTGTGTCGTGTGTGCATTTTGTGTGTGGTTGTGTATTTATGTGTGGTTGTGTGTCTGGTTGTATGTCTGGTGGTGTTTGTTTGTGTGTTTGTGTGTGGTTGTGTGTCTGGTTGTATGTCTGGTGGTGTGTGTGGTTGTGTGTATGCTTGTATATGTATAGTGTGTGGTGTGTTTGTGTACATGTGTGTTTCTGTGGGGTAGTGTGCATATGTGTCTGTTGTGTTGCCTGTGTGTGGTTGTGTGTGTGTGTGGTTGTGTAATTATGTGTATGGTTGAATGTATATGTTTGTGTGTGTGGATGTGTGGTTTTGTGTTGTGTGTATGGTTGTATGTGGTTGTGTATGTGCTGTGTTTGTGTGATCATGTGTAGCTATGTGTGTTGTTTGCGGTTGTGTGTATGGTTGTGTATATGTCTGGTGTGTGTGTTTGTGTGTTATATGTGTAGGGTTGCTTGTGGATGGTTGTGTATAATTGTATGTATGTGGTTGTCTGGTTGTGTGTGTGGTTGTAGGTGTGTGGTCTTGTGTATGGTTGGGTATATGTGTGATGTGTGTGCTTGTATGTGCTTGTGTCTGTGGTTGTATGTGTGTGGTTGTGTATACATGTGGTGTGTGTGCTTGTGTGTGGTTCTGTGTTGTATGTGAATGGTGGTGTGTGTGGTTGTGTGTATGGGTGGTGTTTGTGCTTGTATGGGGGTGTGGTCCGTATGGTTGTGTGTGTTGTATGGTTATGTGTGTGTGGTTATATGTGTGTGGTTGTGTGTGTGATTGTGTGTATGGGGGTGTTTGTGCTTGTATAGTTGTGTGTGTTGTGTGGTTATGTGTGTGTGGTTTTGTGTGTGCGGTTGTGAGTGTGTGGTGTGTGTGTTTATGGGGGTGTGGTCCGTATGGTTGTGAGTGTGTGTGGTTATGTGTGTGGCTGTGTATGTGTGGTTGTGAGTGTGTGTGGTGTTTGTGCTTGTGGGGGTGTGGTCTGTATGGTTGTGTGTGTTGTATGGTTATGTGTGTGTGGTTTTGTGTGTGTGGTTGTGTGTATGTGTGGTTGTGAGTGTGTGTGTGGTGTGTGTGCTTATGGGGGTGTGGTCCGTATGGTTGTGTGTGTTGTGTGGTTATGTGTGTGTGGCTGTATGTGTGTGGTTGTGTGTGTGGTTGTGTGTATGGGTGATGTTTGTGCTTGTATGGTTGTGTGTGTTATATGGTTGTGTGTGTGTGGCTGTATGTGTGTGGTGTGTGTGGTTGTGAGTGTGTGTGTGGTGTGTGTGTTTATGGAGGTGTGTGGTCTGTATGGTTATGTGTGTGTGGCTGTGTGTGTGGTTGTGTTTATGTGTGGTTGTGAGTGTGTGTGGTGTGTGTGCTTGTGGGGGTGTGGTCTGTATGGTTGTGTGTGTTGTGTGGTTATGTGTGTGTGGCTGTATGTGTGTGGTTTTGTGTGTATGGTTGTGAGTGTGTGTGTGGTGTGTGTGCTTGTGGGGGTGTGGTCTGTATGGTTGTGTGTGTTGTGTGGTTATGCATGTGTGGCTGTGTGTGTGGTTGTGAGTGTGGTTGCGAGTGTGTGTGTGGTGTGTGTGTTTATGGGGGTGTGGTCTGTATGGTTGTGTGTGTTGTATGGTTATGTGTGTGTGGCTGTGTGGGTGTGGTTGTGAGTGTGTGTGTGGTGTGTGTGTTTATGGGGTGTGGTCCGTATGGTTGTGTGTGTTGTGTGGTTATGTGTGTGTGGCTGTATGTGTGTGGTTGTGTGTGTGTGGTTGTGTGTATGGGTGTGTGTGGTGTGTGTGTTTATGGGGGTGTGGTCCGTATGGTTGTGTGTGTTATATGGTTGTATGTGTGTGTGGCTGTATGTGTGTGGTTGTGAGTGTATGTGTGGTGTGTGTGCTTGTGGGGGTGTGGTCCGTATGGTTGTGTGTGTTGTGTGGTTGTGTGTGTGTGGCTGCATGTGTGTGGCTGCGTGTGTGTGGTTGTGAGTGTGTGTGTGGTGTGTGTGTTTATGGGGGTGTGGTCCGTATGGTTGTGTGTGTTGTGTGGTTATGTGTGTGTGGCTGTATGTGTGTGGTTGTGTGTGTGTGGTTGTGTGTGTGTGGTTGTGTGTATGGGTGATGTTTGTGCTTGTATGGTTGTGTGTGTTATATGGTTGTATGTGTGTGGCTGTATGTGTGTGGTTGTGAGTGTGTGTGTGGTGTGTGTGCTTGTGGGGGTGTGGTCCGTATGGTTGTGTGTGTTGTGTGGTTATGTGTGTGTGGCTGCATGTGTGTGGCTGCGTGTGTGTGGTTGTGAGTGTGTGTGTGGTGTGTGTGTTTATGGGGGTGTGGTCCGTATGGTTGTGTGTGTTGTGTGGTTTTGTGTGTGTGGCTGCGTGTGTGTGGTTGTGAGTGTGTGTGTGGTGTGTGTGCTTATGGGGCTGTGGTCCGTAGGGTTGTGTGTGTGTGGCTGTGTGTGTGGTTGTGTGTGGATGTGGTTGTGTGTGTGGTGTGTGTGCTGGTGTGGGGGGTGGTTGTGTGGCTGTGTGGGTGTGTATTTGTGAGTGTTTGTGAGTGGCTGGGCTAGACAGGAGCTGCAGCACTCAAGCCGCCCCTCCCTCCCCCCTCCCGCCCCCCTCCCGCCCCCCTCCCGCCCCCTCGGCGCTGGCTGCCCGGGTCTCGGTCGGTGCCCAGGCGTGGGCAGGCCACGGCCGTCCTGTGCGTCCTCGGGGTGGCGGGGGGACGGGCCTGTGCCACCCCCACAGCCGTTGGTGAGAGCGGGGTCTCTGGCCGTGTGCTGCTCCGCTGGCTCCATCCCCAGAGATCGGCCTCTGGCGAAGCTCGGCTGGCAGGTGCGAGCCACCACCTCGGGTTGGGAATGGCTTAATGTTGGGGAGGGCAATTTTGTGTGTTTGCCAGCACTGGGACTTGAACTCGGGGCCTGAGCCCGGCCCCTCAGAGCTTTCACTCAAGGCTGATGCGCTGCCCCTGGGCCACACCTCCGCTGGGGGTTTTTGTTGTTGCTGTTGTTGTTCTGGGGGAGCTTCATGGGAGAGGAGCGTCTCAAGGACTTTCCTGCCTGGGCTGGCCTCTGAAACGCTCCCGTCTTGGCCTCCTGAGCGGCTGGGGCACCGCGGGCGTGAGCCCGTGGGCTGTGCCCGGGCGGGCTGGTCTGGCCGTGTGGGCGCCTGCCCTTTCCGCCCGTAGGGCGTCTGTGGGCACCTCTCCCGACCTGCCCGGAGCTCTAGCGCGGTGCGGGGAGCTCGCCGCGTGACCTTCCGTGCCCATCTTCAAGGAAACTCCATTGTGTCCTCGGCATTTCCAGGGCAGCTTTGTCCTTGAGAGAAATCAAATCCCATTGTTCTGGAGTGTCATTTTTAGGGCTGTTTTGGAGTCTTCCTGCACTCCTGTGCGGCCCGTCGCCGAGGGACTGCCGTGGCCCGTCCAGGGAGCCGGGAGCCGCGCCACGCACACAGAGAGAACGGGCTCCCATTTTTCTCCCCACAAACTGTAAATGATTCTTATTCTTTGCTTCAGAGAACATCCGATGTAGAGCCCAATCAGCGGCCAAGGCTGCAGAGACGTCATTAGCTCTGTGTGTGTGTGTGTGTGTGTGTGTGTGTGTGTGTGTGTGTGTGACGGGGGGGGGGGGAGGGATGGGAGAGAGAGGGGGAGGAGGGAGGAAGGGAGGGAGGGGATGGAGAGAGAGAGAGAGCGAGAGAGAGAGCGAGCCTGCAGCTCGGCTCCCCAGCCGCTTTGCTGCGTGTGGAGAGGACCATCCATTAGGGCAGCTCTATTGATTTCTGTTCACACTGTAGCAACAGGGACAGAGGGGTGGAGGAAAAAAAAAATCACATCCCAGAAGCAGGAATTACAAAAGACAAAAATAAGTAGATAATGATAGTTTCACATAAAAAAAACATGCATCTGTTACCAACAGAACACAAAGGAGACAATTTTAAAAGCAATATTCAAAAATTATTTATAACTCACAGTAAAATGTATAGGTAGCGTGCAATGAGCTCAGAAAAATTCTTGGTTCTTTTTTAGATCCATTTTTTTTTCCAAGAGGGGCGATAATGGTCTAATTTCCACAATGCTTTAAAAAATAACTTAAAAATTGACATAGATACCGAAAAATATGGTTTGTTTGAGGGAAGCTTAAAGCTATCCCCGAGAATTTGGGGGGAAACAAGATTTACTTTTAATTAATTTTGCTGGATGATCATGTCTGCGGCTGCCTTTCTTTCCCTTCTGCACTTCAGTTCTGTTCATTGCATAACATCCGGGTACAGCCGCGGACGGGCCGGCTGCCAGGCTCCCGGCTCCCGGCTCCAGGCCCCCCCCGCCCCCCCCCCCGCCCCCCGCGCTCAGGAGCAGGGCTGTCATCTGAGGGTGCACGCCGCGCTGGGCGTTCAGGGAAGCTCTCTCCCCCCCGGGCTTAGCAATGCTCCTTCCAAAGAAAGAAGGAAGGAGGCTCCGCTTTGAGAGCATGGCGTTGTCAGGTAGGCAGGCTGCTGTGAACGACGGGAAATGAGAAGAAAGGAGAGATTGCTTCCCACTGCCCCCACGCCATGCACGCGTGCGTGCGCACGCACACACACTCACACACACACACACACACACCAGACTGCTACAGGAAAAGGGTGATACCTTCTTAAAAAATGAAAGGCAGAAAGCCATTATTAGCCAGAGCTATATTGAGCACGCTTGCCAGACAGGCAGCTCGGCGGAGCTCCGGTTCCGCCCAGACATGTGCCTTGCCATTTTCATTTTAATCAGCCTGCTCAGGGGGGCTGCTGATTCATTTTGCAGGATGTCCCCCCGAGAGCAAGGTGGGAGCCTCGGGCGAGGAGCTGCTCCTCTCCTCCGCCGATGCTGTGCGCCACATCAGAGAGAGGAGAGGGAGAGAGAGAAGGAAGGAGGGAGGGAGGGAGGGAGGGAGGGAGGGAGGAGGCAGGCGGAAGGAGAAAAGACTTCCACACACCGCATTCCAATTTCAATATGGCTAGTTAGAAGATCCTCCATGAAACCCAGTGCGGTGGAGAAAATACAATGCGAGAAAAAAATGTCACAGTGTCATTTCATTATCCAGTTTCCTCCCTCTGTACCACCAACACACACACACACACACACACACACACACACACACACACACGTCCACTGAGCTGGTTGGGATTCTGGCTTTCTAGCAGGTCACGGTGAAGAAATTATACACATATTATATATATATATACATATACATATATACATATACATATATATATATATATATATTACCTGGTAACTAGCCGGGGTGGTACACCTGATTTAGCTGGAGACTTTGATTTGTAGGACTGACAACCTTATTATGCAGTGAGCTTATTATTGATATCACCCTGCTCTCGGTTGCCATGGCCACCTTGTGAGAGACATTCAATTTTCTCTCTTCCATCATCATTATCTATGAGGCCATCTGTTGTGGAAAATGAATTCAGCCTCATTTGCATGACTGATAAGCAATTTTTTTTTATCTATTTAACAGAAGGTCATATGCCGGGGATTTGGAGCTTGTGAAAAAAAAAAAAAAAGTGGAAAAAAAATTCCTGGGCGAGGATGATCCGGCTGCGAGCATTCGTGGCTGGATGTGGAAGGAGAGCAAACCCCTTAGGCCGTCAGCCTGGCGCCCTGCATTTGTCATCCCTGCCCGGGCGACATTTTTTTTCCCTGAGCTACTGAACGCCAGGCGGAAGGAGAGCCTTGCCCTGCAGAGCTGCCGCGCGGGCTCGCGCCCCTCGTCGGTGGGTGCCCCTCCGCTCTCCTCCTCTCTGGACTATGGGTTATGATATCGATGTTCACTGAAGACAAAGGCAGGCTCCTCGGGCTCTCGGTGCTGTGCAGATCCCTCCTTGCTCTTCCCGGCCGGGGACGCGGGGCTTTCTCGTCTCTCTGGGTGTCTGAGCCAGCGGTGTCCGAATTGAACTCACCGTCCCTCGTGCCAGGTACGTGGCGCCCCTTAGGAGGACTCTCGGGAGGTGGTGGACAGGATCTCTTTGGCTGGCGTTGGAGGCTCGGGCTACCGTCCTATTGTTTGCTCCTTTTCCAGTGATTTTTACGGCGTGGCTGGGAGCTGGAAGGGCCGGCTGGAGAGCCGGTCTTGGGATCTGCAGAAGTCTGTCTTTGCGCAAAAGGGGCATTCAGTGGCAGGGCTTAACGGGGATGCTGTTTGTAAAAAGTGAAAAGAGAAAACAAAGGAAAGAAAACTGGCCGAGTGTGGCGAGCACGGAGGCTTTGGCTGGGACAAACTTCCCAGAGACTTCGCTGGCTAAGTTGACGTGACCGAGAAAGCAGGGGATTGTGTGCAGGGATGATGCGTCCTGAGGTCTCTCGTAGGTCCTGCTCTGTCTGTTTAATGATTAAAGAGGAAGGAAAGTGGACTTACATTCCTTAATTTTAAAAAGAAAGTGGATTTATACTTTAAGTTGAGAAATAAAGATTTTTAATGATAGCCTCAATGTTTGAGTTTCATAAGAATCAGAGTTCCAACACCAATGTGTCCTTTAGTGCCACTAAAATTAATGGGCTAAAAGTTTAAGGAGCCTACTTTGTTTGGCTCAAATGTAGAACAGAATAAAGCAATATATACACATGGAAATAGTCATTTGAGAGTGAGCTATACAAAATACATACACAAAATTTAAATTTAGTATTAATTTAGTCATGATCCTTTCTTGTACCTTTAAAACTATATAAACTGTAAATGTTTGTGTGGTTTATTCACTAGTGTAGCAGCAACTCACATAAGAGCTGTTTTTGTTGTGAGTGTTTCTTTAAACCGAGCAAAATTAATATCACAGACAAAAGTAGCCCTTCAATAGCCTTACAACCATGAGGGTTTTCTAATTGCCCAACTTCATAAAAGTTGAGTCGCTTTTCCAACGATAAAGGAATGTGTGACATACAGACTAAATGTGATTGTATTTTAAGTCAGTGTTTACCTCACTGTTTTCTTTTTAAAAACAATACCATTTCATCCCTCTGAAAAACTTTGACTCTCAAGTGTTGATCACATATGATAAAAACTGCCAAATGACGCATACTGGGGAAAAAGGAAGTTTGTCTGTTCCGACTGACCCAAAGGGGCATGCCTGGCTCAGGCCCCACGTGGAGTGCAGCCACCGGCTAGAAGCCCTGGAAGTTGTCTTCATATTAAGTTGTATTTGTTAAGAACAATGGACCATGGCCAGGAGCTCTGGGCCACGGTGAGGGTTTCTGCACTTTCTAGAACTCCCCGAATGCTGTTTCACACTGCAAGAGCAGCGGTTATATAATCCTTCCTGTTTTAATCAGCCATATTTCTGAAAATTTAGCTTGAGCTCAAGTAGATTCATTTTTAAGCATTACACACGCTGAAAGTTGAAACACATCAAATGCAGCTAGTTTATGAAGACTCTTACAGGAGCATCCGTCTTCCCAGACAACTCTCCTTTCCATGCCCTGTGCCGAGCGACCTGGGGCAGTATCATCACGCGAGTGACCTGTCGTGACCTTCTGAACCGTACAGACCGTCTTCAGATCTGTGGGTCAGAACTGTCCGCTCTTGCAAAACCTAGGCAGTGGCAGGGTAGAGGCTTCCCCTCCCCCCCACCCCTCCAAAAAAAGTTAATTACTAATCTAGGTTGGATTCCTCCTTGCCTCCCTGACCTTTGGCTGCTGCTAATTCGCTGATTAATCTCATTAATGTGATTATCGTAGGATTTGGGGCTGGCCACCATTGTCCTGCAGGCAGTACTATTCAGCCTGAGCTCTCCCATTCAGTGTGGCTGTGGTTTTTCAAAGGCTGCCCCAGTGAGCCATTGTGAGCCCGGTTTTCTCTGGCTCCTTTCAGCACCAGGAGCTGTCCGCGGCGGAGCCGCTGCCCTCCGCGGGGACGGGCCTTGTGGCAGCCGCTCACTGTCAGGGCCTTGGCCATGGGCTCACTGAGGTAGGAGCGGCCTTTGTGCTCCCAGCCAGGTGTTCTGAAGACGGGTCTCTGTGCTTGAAGATGTTTTTATTTTATAAAAACCCTCCGGTGCCATCACACACACACACACACACACACACACACACACACACACACACACACACTTTCAAATGACCCAACACAGGCATCCAGCAACCTTACTTGAGCGTGTG
Source organism: Perognathus longimembris pacificus (assembly GCF_023159225.1). Lineage (NCBI taxonomy): Eukaryota > Metazoa > Chordata > Mammalia > Rodentia > Heteromyidae > Perognathus > Perognathus longimembris. The sequence goes on along the minus strand of NW_025960820.1, from coordinate 27,018 downwards.
TCACTGTAGGTTAGGAAATCATACACACTGTCACTTTTAAAATGGAACTCCCCCACCCCCGCCACACACCACCTAGGACCACAATTCCTTTTTTGAGGAGAGGGAACAGGAAGCAAGTGAGACTCACAGATTCCAACTCCCACCCAGTAAACCGTGAACCCAGCAGCACAGCTGATGGCAATGTCATAGATGTGTGTCAGACACTCCAGCCCAGGGTGGGGGCCCAAGAAGTTGTGAGTGAGTCTGTGTGGTGGACGGAAACTGCAAGGAGCACGAGCGCACCAGCTCTGGGATGAGCCGAGCAATGGAAGCTTGGTTGTGACCATACTCAGAGTGAAGGCTTCTCCAGGTATTCGAGCTATGCTCTTCCCTTCCTGGTTTTACTCTTGAAATGATTTTACTCTGGGAATTGTTTACTCTTGGTTTACTCATACAAAACGTGTATTGCATTGCCGTGCTGGTTTGTGTTCTTGTTTTGGTAGCTTTTAAGAGTTAGAGAAAAGCCATGAGTATTTTTTTTTTGTAACTTTAAAGCCTGTTACAGTTTTTCTATTTGTTAAATTGTCCTTAATATTTTAAATGCTGAGTTGGGGTTTTTGCCCATCTACCTTTATCAACGCTTCACACATATGATTTTAAGAGCACTTGTAAGAAAATTTAGTTTTGTTGAGAAACATAATATTTTTATTGTCACATTGTGTAAACCAGACATCCCAACCCTCTAATTTGAGGGAGGGACATGGTTTTAAAAATACATTTTATGCCCTCTAAAATACTTTGTGTAGTTGCTCTGCATTCTGGTGGCGTGGTTAGTCGCAAACAGCTCAGCATTTCATTTGCTCCTGAGTGTTTTGTACGAAGCCCCCTCCCCGTGGGAGGAGAGGAAGGACGAGGCGCTGGTGGCGGAGCTCCCTCGGGTGGGTCAGCGCTGGCGTTGGCTCCGCGGGTGCCCCTTCCATCCAGGGCGGTGATTTCTAATCAATAAGTAGTTTTCAGCTGCATGTATGCTCTGCTGGATGTTCTGCCTCCATGTAAAGTCTCCAGAACTCTGTCCAGGGAGCAGAGCAGGCACAGCAGGTCTGGAGAGCGGCAAGGGTGCTGGTGGGGAGCTGGGCTCCTCCGGCATAGAGTTCTCTTGCCGGCCATGGACGGTGCTCGTGGTCAGGCTGTTCAAAGGCCCTATCCGTGGATGTCTCTTTTTCTATTACAAATTGTACAGCAGCTCTTAGAAAAAGAGAACCTGAAAAGTAACTTGGACAAAGCCTTGAGAATTATTAACATGTTTTTCAACAAGCTAAGTTTTATCCTCCTGTGTTCTCTGCTATAATACTAGTCATAACACAGGTGAACATTTATTCAAAACTAAAGACAAAAGATACCACAGGCTTCAAGAATAAAATACCGTCGAGGTGGGGTTTTGTTGTTGTTTGATGTGTCTGGAGTGGGGAGGTTTTATTCAAATGCCATCTGTGGCTGGTATGTTTTAAGTTGGTATCTCCTACATACTTAAAATATCACCTCTAATGACCATAACTTATACAATGAATGCCACTCAATACTTGACTTCTTTAGCCATTTGCTGTGTATTTTTACTGACATCAGGCTATTTTAAAGTAAAAGCTACATGATTTCACAACAGTAGGCTGTTTCAAGGCAATGTGGCTCAGTTTGGAGTATCTTTGTGTCCTCTCTCCCCCTCCCTCCCTCCCTTCCTCCCTCTCTCCTTCCATTTCTCCTCTCTTCCTCTCTCCCCCTCCCTCTTCCTGTCTTCTGTCCTCAGCCCTCTCTCTTTAACTCTGCCCCCATTTATCTCGACCTCTCTCCCCGGTCGCGTTCACACCTGCGCTGGGCAGGCATACACAATGATTTTTTTTTTTCTGTGCATGCTTCCACAATGAAACTGCTTTTGGTGTTGACATCCTAATGAGTCCTCAGGGTATCTGCAGAAGTAATCAGAGATGGCAGAGAAAATGTAAGCCAGGTGTTATAAAACCAGAAAGAATGCATCCATGCTTATTTATTCCGTGAAAGAACACTGATCCTCATGGCTGCTCTGTAGAGAAAATGCCCAGCCATATCCCTCCCTGTTTTTGAAAAGAGTCAACCCACTCCCCGAGTGCGGATTATGGGGAAGCCGGGAGGGGGAGGCGCGGCCGAGCGCGGGGAGATGGCGGGGCAGGGGATGCTCTCTGAGAGGCTCCGTGGCCGCCGGGCCGCGCTGGGTTCCGGCTGGGCCGGCAGGGAGGAGAGCAGGATCCTCCCCGGCGGCCAGTGAGCGGGGCTCGGTGCGTCAGGCAGAGGCTGGGTCTTAGAGGCATCGCCTCCGAGGGCTGGAGGAGGGTGTTCCCAGGAGCTGGGGACGCGAGGAGTGTCGGTCTCCGGGGGAGCCGGCGTGGCACCGTGCCTGCAGTGGCCGCCCGCGTGGGGGGCCCCCGGGCCGGGCAGAGGGAAGGTCCTGGCGGGCGGGGGGAGCGGAGCGGAGCTGGAGAGAGGAGCCAGCCGCGTGTGAGGACGGAGGCTGCGAGCGTGACACCAGCCCAGGCAGCGGGCGCCGACGGCCACCAACTCTCTACAAAGAGGTACCGCTTGCTTTCCCTTCCTTCAGAGCTGGCGGGGGGGGGGGGGGGGGTGCTTGCTTGGCCGGGGTGCTGCCGCTCCCTGCACCCCACGACTGCTCCCCAGGTGCTCCGGAGCGCGTCTCCGACCGTTTCCCCGCCGCCTAGCCCTCTTCCGCGCCGGCCTTGTCTGGCTCCGTCTTGCAGTACTTCTCAGAGTACAAACAAGCCGGCACTGACCCTGCTCGGGGGAGCTGTGCCTCGTACCCACCCTGGGGCCGGGGCTGCGGGAGGGCAGCCCTCGGGCAGCCTTGGGAGTTTCGGGGGGCAGCCTTCAGGGCCCCCGTGAAGGAGGAGGCTGCCGGGTGGAATGGCTACCCACCCGGGGGAAGGCGTCTGCTGCCTGACTCAAAAAGCCATCCGTAAAAATCAGCACTTTTCCTAACCACCGGGGAGGATGCCCACGGAAGGCACCCGCCCTCGGCCTCGTGCGGCCGGGCTGCCCCGGGACCGCCGTGCCCCGCAGCCTGAACTTCCCCGCGGGGTTCTCTTTCTTCCGGCCACGGTAGAAGGCTGCTGGTGTTGACACTTGGCTGGAGGAAGAGTTCTGCCCGTGCCTGTCTCGTGCGACGGTGCTCACGGGGGAGCCGAGAGAGGTGGGGAGGGGGTGCAGCGGCGGCGGCTCCGCGTGAACCCCGTGTCCCTGCCCATCCGCGGGGGGGGGGGGGGCTGGCCGGGGCCCCGAGGTCTGGGCGCCCGGCTCTGTTTTGTTTGGGCGTTCAGCGGTAGTGCTGTTTACACCAGGGTCCAGCTGACTTCCGTGAGGTGTCTTGGGCACGGCGTGGATTTACCATAACCTCAGTGATAGGGGCGATGCTTTCAGCTCCCTCGCCCAGCCGGGTGCTGTAGAGAGGCTGGCCCGGGGATTCAAGTGCTCATCTATTACATGAAATACAGCATGGCACAGGCTACACCTTCTGCCTGGCAGAATGGATGGCCTGTGGGCAGGAGGCAGGCAGCTCTCCCTATCCGTCCCCACCTCGGCTGGCCGACCCTGCAGCCGGCTCGGTGAGCAGGCAGGTTAGGAAGGACGGGCTGAAGCCTCTCCCTGGCCCGAGACGTCTCGGGAGCAGCCATGGAGTTCTGGGCCTCCTGAGGGTTTGCTGTGGCTTAGAGGATGCAGCTGGTGCAGGGTAAGTCAGCAGGTGCTCCGGGTGCTGGTGGCCACGCCAGGGTTCCCAGGGGGCCCGGGGCTGCTGCTCCCCCCCCCGCCCCTCCGGCTCCCCACTCCCCAGGCGGGGCAGGGTGCCCAGGCGGGCCCGCTCCCCCCTCCCCACGTTCGGGGGTGTCAACTTGTGAATTTCCACCACGGACGTCAGGCCTGTTCGCTTCCTGTCTGAAGGCATGGTTGCCCGAGTCCGTGTGGCAAAATAATGGGCACAGAGCACAGAGGTGGCCCGGGGCCGTGCCCCGAGAGGGTAGACGCCGAGGAGGACTGGGAGGGGTGGATGGCAAGGGGAGGGTGGGCATTCAGAAGCCTTAGAAGAGTTGTGTAGTGGTGGAGCAGGCTGGAGGATCTTCTGGGTGAGTCCCTAAGATGGAAGGCAGGGGGTGCTGCTGTGGGAAGGAGCGGGGGGGGGGGGGGTCAGGCGCAGAGGAGCCGCCTGGACTGCCGGCTCTGCCTCTGTGGTGTCCCCTGGGGAGCGACGCCTGCCCTGCCCATCCCGTGCCGGCCCAGGGCCCAAAGAGGGGCAGCAACAAAAGCAGCCCCCCCCCCCACCGCTGGGTGCCTGCTGCCTCCATCTTCCTGGGTATGAGTGTGAAGATGAACCGTGTAGAGAGGATTCTTCTCAAGGATTTACAACAGCCATTATTTGCCGTGTTTAATTAATATTTTCTGGAACAGTGTATCAAGACCAGCAAAATTAGCAAGTGTTGTTGCAAGGACAGCCCAGACATAATTAGTTTTGACTAGTATGTATTTTTCCTAGCTGGAAGAAGATTTTAGCTCATTTACCCAGTAACTTACTGGAGATGGTGAAAATCGAACTGAAGTTTTTATTGATCAGGGGAAGCTACAGACAGAACTGTAGAAATTAACAGGGTCCTTGTACCGCTGGCTCCTTTCAGAAAAAAGAAAAAAAAAAAAAAAAGAAGCAGAGCTCGTTTTTGCCAATCTGTCTACTGAGTTGAGAAGTGAAAAATGACCAGGCTGGAATCCTAATTTTCTATTGTCATCAGTGACACAGATTTCTTATATAATTCTGGGGCTCTGTGCTGTCATATAGGTGTTGCAAAATTAAGTTGACTTCATCCTCAGCCAAGGGGCCCCGGTAAACAGTCTGTGAGTCTTAACAGTTTCTATTCCCCTAATGGGCAAGGTTTGCATTTTCACTGACCTAATTATTGCATTTGCTTTTAAGGTGGAACTCAGGACAGAAATTCTTAGCCTTTAATTGTGTATTTGCAGTTTCTTGGGTCTCTGAGATCACTTTAATGTGTTCACTTGGCTTCAGTTTTTAAGCTTTTACTTTTTTTTTTTCTCAAGTGTTGTTCTACTTTAGTTTTTCTCAGACAATGACAGTGAACATTTGACAGAAAATACAACTATTTTCAATGGGTGGGGGCAGTTGTTTCTTCTGTTTGGAAAACTATGCCTTTCTAAAAATGAACAATGCCAATACCTCCAAACTTAATTTAGAACAAAGCCCACGATGTTCAGAAACATGCTGGCCCTCCTGTGAGCTATGAGACCTGTTTTGATCCCCTAGTCATACTTCAAGTTTCCGAATTCTCTGTGAGATGTATGCTTTGCATCCTAGGTGACTTCTCTATTTTAACATGCAGGTATATGTACACACAAATGCCTTCTCCTGCTGCAGTTTTAGACAAACTAGTAAACTAGAATGAGGGAGAAACTGAGTTTGTAAAAAATGCGACCCAGGATACGAATACCAAATAGATTAATGAACTCTTAGCTGAAGTAATACTTCTCCATTGTTAGGTTTCATTCTAGAGTAGCCGAGCCTGATAGGTGCGTGCAGGAACTCCTTTGTGCTTTGTGATGGGTTTTTCACTTTCTTGGAACAAGAAATATCAGCATTTTGCTTTCAGCCTCAGTTTGCCCATCCAAAAGCAGGAGAGACAGACACTAACTGCCTCCTCTCCTCAGGCTTGTCTGCCGTGGCACCCGGCCACCTCTGGCAGGTGAAGGAAGGTTTTTCTCTCAATTGTTGGTTGTTTGTGTGAAGGGCCAGGATTATGTAAGTTTGCACGTTGCAGTTACTTCATGCCACCGTCTGCCACGTCAGTGCTGAGCTCTGAGAAGCGGGAAGAGCCGCAGAGACAATGAGCACTGCTAGGGCTGGAACTGTGTGGATGTGTGCACGGCTGAAGATAGGATTCCTAGGAGGATTTTTCTGTCCTGTAGTTTAGCTCTCAGGTTGAATACCAACTTTGCAAGGAATTTCAGGCTTCCGTAGCAAAATCGTCAGACCCATCCCTGAGAGTCCACGCTCTCAGCCTGAAGTCCGGGCGGTGTGGCCACGTGTGTGTGTGTGTGTGTGTGTGTGTGTGTGTGTGTGTGTGTGTGTGGGTGTGTGTGGCCTCTGGGGGTGGCATGCGGTCTGCTGTCTCGGGGGGCGCCCTGGGCCAGGCCGGCCTCGGGCTGCTGGTCCTGGCTGGGTGGGGAGGCCTCCTCCCATGGCGAATGAGAAAACACGCACACAGTTCTCCTCCACGGTATTTCTTGACCTTATTTCCTTCAGGATTCTGCAGTGGGGGGTGTTTGTGCAGCAAGGGCAGGGTAGAAGTGGTTTCCTCAGTGGTCGTATGTGAAGGAACATGCATGCTTTTTACAGACGCCACTGTGGGTGTTGTGGTTGGGCTGCAGTATCGGAGCCCTTGAGTTCATGAGCACGGTGTGCAGAGCTGCCTTAGCCCTATGCATGCATCATTAATACAGTTGTGAGAACTTCGGCTCGATATTACATGCTGATTGCTTTTTGCTAAAGTCTGACTGCTTCAGTAGCACACTTCAGATTGTTTTCAAGAGAATCACCTCAAGGATGCCGGACATTTGCTTGAAAAATTTTCAGGCGTGGAATGCCAGGCTTAGACCTCTAAATCCAACAGCCCCGATGAATCATTTATTGGGAGGCTTATTTTAGCACATGGACAACGATTTTCCCTGTGGGATTTCTAGCTCCTGCACGGGGTTTGCGCGGTACCTTCCTGCCATTGTCTCAATCCCGATCCAACGTGTCTGTTCATTGGCATGCCACAGACTGTTTCCCCCAAAGCCAGCCTTTCGCCTCCATTCCAGGGTCTACCACACTAGGGAACCCCGAAAGCAGGGGACAGAGGCTGACGGTGCTCTGGCCCCGGCTCCTCCCCTCCCCATCGTTTATTTCCTCGCCTGTGCCATCTCAGCAGAGCTGAGAGCACAGAGGACGGTGGCCATGAAACAATGCTAGCCAGGCTGTGGTGGAAATAATCGAGTCTGCAGGGCACCCCATCGAGAGCCATCAAATCAAGTCTGCTCGGGAGCTGTCTGTGAGATGGTGAACATTCAGAAATCAATGCTGCATCTGCTAGTGGACCCGCTGCCTTGCCGAAGCCCCCGCCGGCCTAATGCATCTGGGCGAGAGCTTTCCACAAGGCAGCTTCCTTCAGGATAAATTTAATACGTCTTGAGAGCCAGGCGCAAGCAAATTGATTCTATCTCTGCACCAGGAAAACTCATAAACATCTGTAAGAACGCAGATTTCCAGCAACCCCAGGATTAGAGGATGCTATTTTGTGAAATATCCCAAGCCTACTCCCTTTATACCTCATGCCAGCATGGCATTTTTTAATTAGGAAGTTGATTAAAAAGGGCACGGTAGACCACGCTGTATGATCTTCTGGCATCCCTCCAGATGTGTGCTGTCGGCGTGGAGGAGAGCATTGCTCACCACCAATTGTGGGAAGGGAGGGAGGGGAGTGGAGAGGGGGCGAGGGGCGGTGGGGAGGGAGCGTCCTGCTGGCCGGACAGGCCTCAGTGTCTCCCGTGGACGGGCCTGCTGGGCCCCTCAGGGCCCCTGGGCGAGCGCTGCACAGATGACCTGAGCCTGGAAGCGCAGGCTCCGTTCACGGAGGCTCCCCCAGCCCGGTGGGCGGCAGGAAAGGCCGTCCTCGCTCGCGGTGCCCGACGCGCGCGTCTGTCTGTGGGCCGCACGCGGGGGCCGGGGCTCCACCCGGGGCGCTGTCGTTCATCCTGAAGAGGACCGCTTTGGATTTGGATTTTCTTCTTCTCATCCCTAAGGGAATCTCCTGTTGCCACAGATTCTTTTTGGGGCTTGAAGGAATACATTTTTATGCCTAATTGTAGTGTTCCTATGGTTAATGTGGTGTGAATAAGTGCCATGTTATGAATTTAACCCTGTTCAAGCCTCTCTCTCTCGGAGCTCTTCCCCAAGACCAAGGGTAAAGATACAACCAGGAGCGAGTGGCCACCGGCAACTGACACAGAGACCCCAAAGCTGAGAGGGAGACCCGGGCCCCCCCCCGGCCCCAAGGGGTCCTGGGGCTCCGGCAAGGAGGTGTCTTCCCTCCACCGGGAGGGAAGCAACCCTCTCTTCTCTTCCCTTACTCATTACTTTCAGGTTCCGCCTTTCCAGCAATAATCTAGAGGCAGCAGCTGCCCTGGTGGACAGTCTGGGGGTCTCAGAGTTTCCTCCTAGAAAACAATCTCAGTGTTCCCACTAGCGGTGGAAGACGTGAGTCCTCGGAAGTCAGCCCCCCTCCACCCCCCTCCACTCACGGAGTGACATGCCATGTGCAGGGCCGAGCGCCTACTTTGCACAGCCAGGAGGGGCGGGCCTGTCCTGGGGGGGGGGTCCAGGAGGGGCGGGCCTGTCCTGGTGTGGGGGGGGGAGTCCAGGAGGGGCGGGCCTGTCCGGCAGGGGGGAAATCGGGGGGGGGCTGTCCCGGCAGGGGGGGGAGTCCAGGAGGGGTGGGCCTGTCCTGGGGGGGAGTCCAGGAGGGTTGGGCCTGTCCCGGCAGGGGGGAGTCCGGGGGGTGGGGGGCCTGTCCCGGCAGGGGGGGAGTCTGGGGGGTGGGGGCCTGTCCCGGCAGGGGGGGAGTCGGGGGGTGGGGGGCCTGTCCCGGCAGGGGGGAGTCCGGGGGGTGGGGGGGCCTGTCCCGGCAGGGGGGGAGTCGGGGGGTGGGGGGCCTGTCCCGGCATGGGGGAGTCCGGGGGGTGCGGGGCCTGTCCCGGCAGGGGGGGAGTCCGGGGGGTGGGGGGCCTGTCCCGGCAGGGGGGGGAGTCCAGGAGGGGCAGGCCTGTCCTGGCAGGGGCGGGAGTCCGGGGGGTGGGGGGCCTGTCCTGGCAGGGGGGGAGTCCTGGAGGGGCGGGCCTGTCCAGGCGGGGGGGGAGTCCGGGGGGTGGGGGGCCTGTCCTGGCAGGGGGGGAGTCCTGGAGGGGCTGGCCTGTCCCGGCAGGGGCGGGAGTCCAGGGGGTGGGGGGCCTGTCCCGGCAGGGGGGGGAGTCCGGGGGGTGGGGGGCCTGTCCTGGGGGGGGAGTCCAGGAGGGGTGGGCCTGTCCTGGGGGGGGAGTCCAGGAGGGGCGGGCCTGTCCTGGGGGGGGGGGGAGTCCAGGAGGGGCGGGCCTGTCCTGGGGGGGGGGAGTCCAGGAGGGGCGGGCCTGTCCTGGGGGGGGGGGAGTCCAGGAGGGGCGGGCCTGTCCTGGGGGTGGGGGAGTCCAGGAGGGGCGGGCCTGTCCTGGGGGGGGGAGTCCAGGAGGAGGGGCGGGCCTGTCCTGGGGGTGGGGGAGTCCAGGAGGGGCGGGCCTGTCCTGGGGGGGGGAGTCCAGGAGGGGCGGGCCTGTCCTGGTGGGGGGGGAGTCCAGGAGGGGCGGGCCTGTCCTGGGGGGGGGAGTCCAGGAGGGGCGGGCCTGTCCTGGAGGGGGGGGGAGTCCAGGAGGGGTGGGCCTGTCCCGGCAGTGGGGGGTGGGGGGGCCTGTCCCGGCGGGGGGGGGAGTCCGGGGGTGGGGGGCCTGTCCTTGGGGGGGAGTCCAGGAGGGGCGGGCCTGTCCTGGGGGTGGGGGAGTCCAGGAGGGGCGGGCCTGTCCTGGGCGGGGGGAGTCCAGGAGGGGCGGGCCTGTCCTGGGGGTGGGGGAGTCCAGGAGGGGTGGGCCTGTCCTGGTGGGGGGGGGAGTCCAGGAGGGGCGGGCCTGTCCTGGGGGGGGGAGTCCAGGAGGGGCGGGCCTGTCCTGGGGGTGGGGGAGTCCAGGAGGGGCGGGCCTGTCCTGGGGGGGGGGAGTCCAGGAGGGGCGGGCCTGTCCTGGGGGTGGGGGAGTCCAGGAGGGGCGGGCCTGTCCTGGGGGTGGGGGAGTCCAGGAGGGGCGGGCCTGTCCTGGGGGGGGGAGTCCAGGAGGGGCGGGCCTGTCCTGGGGGGGGGAGTCCAGGAGGGGTGGGCCTGTCCTGGGGGGGGGGAGTCCAGGAGGGGCGGGCCTGTCCTGGGGGGGGGAGTCCAGGAGGGGAGGGCCTGTCCTGGTGGGGGGGGGAGTCCAGGAGGGGTGGGCCTGTCCTGGAGGGGGGGGGGGGAGTCCAGGAGGGGTGGGCCTGTCCCGGCAGTGGGGGGTGGGGGGCCTGTCCCGGCAGGGGGGGAGTCCGGGGGTGGGGGGCCTGTCCGGGCAGGGGTCAGGCCCCCATGCTCGGCATAGATGCACCCATCGCTCCTTTAAGGGTGATCACAAAGGCAGTTACCTCCAGGCCAAGTTTTCCTTGAAATGTGTTGAAATGAAACGACTCCCCTTTCTGTCGTAAGGACGGCGGGCCCCGCTGGACGCGTCTGGAGGTCGGCATTACAGAGCCCCGGTTCTCTGTTCACTGCGTGAATGGCACGGGCTGTGGCCTGCTTAGAGCTCTGGTGTGGTGAGGGTTACAAGGAGCGGGCCTCCTCTGCCCCCACCTCGCCCGCATTGCCCGCCCCTCCGCAGGGTAGAGGCTGAACGGGGTCGCGTCCCAGCGCTGACCCCAGGACACGGCACGGCCCGCGGAGCTGTGCGGGGAACGAATGTCAGCTGTCAGGTGTCGGTCTGTAAATGTTTGCACGTGAACAGAAGGTTCCTGGTGTGGCGTGGCTGGGGATCTTCCAGCTGTCAGATGGGGCCCTGGGTGGCCAGCACCCACCCCTGCTCCAGACGCTGACCCGAGTGTTCTGCCGCCACCAGACAGACAGTGCAAGGCAGGCATCTGGCCGTCCATTCACCATTGCCCATAGAGGCTCCCAGGCGGGGGGCGGGGGGCGGGGGCGGGGGGGGGGCGGGGGGCGAGAAAAAGAAGGAGGAGGGAGAGGAAAAGGAAAAGAAGGAAGAAGAGGAAGAAAGGGAGAGGAGGACTGAAATTAGAAACTGGTCGTGCGTTTAGACCCTTTTGATGAGGGCCTGCCATTCTGCTGCAGTCAGGCCTCACTGAACATAAAATTTGTCATTAAATCCTGGAAGAGACAAGTTAGGTTGAATTAGCATCTCACATTCTCCCGGAGCCTGGAATTTTAAGTGGCGCAGGCATCAAAAGCCACATGTCTTTGCTCAAAAATGGAATTCTGTGATTACATAAAGCCAGTCCTGGGCGATGCTAGTGACTTGTATGAAGCAGGAAAGAAAATCTTAATTTGCTCAGATACATCGTGGTCTAATTTACTACTTGTCCTTTGTCTACCGTATAGCACATGTGGTTCTGAGCTGAATTCATGAAAATTTCCACTGAGTTTGTGTACTGGATCTCCCCATATCTTTTGCAATTCTTTTCAGTCTGAGAAGAAGAAGAGAGGTTGTTTTACTGCCTGTTTTGTTGTTTTTTAATTTTTAAAAGCTAATTTGCTGTTACTGGGATTTTGTTAGCTCCAAAACAACCCTTCTCCCTGGGGCCCCGGGGCACACCAAGCCCGGTCGCGTCTCTCCCGGGGGGCGGGTTAGCTCACCTGTTTACAAACGGGCCTGGCCACCTGGTCCTCTGGCTTGGGAGCTAAGGCTGAGTTCAGAAGGGGTGAGCGGGAGAAAGAGGAAATCGTGTTTGTAAGCGAATCTTTTTATTTTCTTCTTAACATTTCAAATAAGTTAGAAGATGTCCTCTGCCTCTAGCAGACATTCTAAGTCAGCTCGTCATCATTCCCAGGGCTTCACAGAGGCACAAGTGAGAGGCAGTGGAGCCAATACAATCGCACGTTTCATGCTTCACATTTTCCCAGATTCCACAAATCTAGATTTTTTTTTTTATTTTTGCCAGTCCTGGGGCTTGAACCCAGGGCCTGAGCACTGTCCCTGGCTTCTTTTTGCTTAAGACTGGCACTCTGCCACTGGAGCCACTGCGCCACTTCTGGCTTTTTCTGTGTATGTGGTGCTGGGAATCGAACCCAGGGCTTCGTGCATGCAAGGCAAGCGCTCTACCACTAGGCCACCTTCCCATCCCTAGATTTTTACACATCATGCTTTCAATATCTTTAAGTAATTACCATTCGCACTCATTTTCTTTTTTCTTTTTGCTAGTACCGGGGCTTGAACTCAAGGCCTCCTATTTTCTCAACTTGCTGGCTCACAGTTGGCGCTCTACCTCTGGAGCCATGCCTCCAACACTGGTTTTTGCTAGTTAATTGGCGGTTGGATCTCAAGGGCTTTTCTGTCCAGGCTGATTTCAAACTGTGACCCTCCGGATCTTAGCGTCAAGTAGCTAGAATTACAGGCTTGAGCCACCAGCCAGCACCCAGCCAGATTCAATCATTTCTTTTAGCCTTTAAGTTACCCATGATTTAGAGAATTACTGTCTGGCAACAAGCGCCGGAGAAATGGCCTCGCGTGAGACCAGCAGGGGAAGAGAGGCACCTGCAGTGCGGTGTTCCCATGTTCCGACGCGTCTCCCCTCCTCCGTCCCCAGCCGCCTCCGGTCCCTACACCCACCCACCGACTGCGACTTGCTGCGGGCCTCACCAGCCACTTCCCTCTCACCTTCTGCGGTCAGGGCCCTGCCTACTGCCTCGGTCATAGCACGCGGTTTGGTTACGCAGCGGCTGGATTGCTCACGAGCTACAAGTGTGTAAATCATTCTTGAAAGTAGCAAAGGTGACCCATTAGTCACAGAGACATTATTTTTCTGTGTGCTCCAAGAAAGACTTTCATCAAATATTAGACATTTACTTGGATTTTCTTCTCTTTTTGTTCTTCTAACTGAGCTTTTCCATTCATAGTTGGCCTTAGTCTGGGTATAGACGCCTCGGTGGGGGGGGGGGGTCCAGACTGGGGGGAGGGCCCAGGTTGTAGGGAAGACTTCTTTCCTTCCCTTCTTTTTTTCTTCCTTTTCCTCCCTCCCTCCCTCCCTCCCTTCTTCCCTCCCTCCCTCCCTCCCTCCCTCCCTCCCTCCCTCCCTCCCTCCCTCCCTCCCTCCCTCCCTCCCTATCTTTCCTTTCTCTTTCTTCTTTCTGTCCGTGGTGGGCTTGAACTCAGGGCCTGGGCACTGTCCCTGACTTTTCTCGCTCAAGGGCTCAAGGCTAGGGCTCCACCAGTTTGCGTCACCACGCCACTTCTGGTTCTCTGGTGGGTCATTGGAGGTAAGAGGTTCGCAGAGTTTCCAGTCTGGGTTGGCACTGAACCGAGATCCTCAGAGCTCAGCCTCCTGTGTAGCTGGGATGACAGGTGGGTGCCCAGGTGGGGAAGACTTCTTAGGCGAGCCCTGCCGGAGAAGTGGGAGGGCTTTGAAGAGCTCAGCTCCTCTCTCCACCCCTGGGCGCTTGCGGCTACTGCGTCCATTCCCCGATTTCTCCACCGGCGTGGCTCCCACACAGGAAGGAAGGGCTGCATGGCTGCCACACAGGAAGTGCCCTGAAGGAAGGAAGGAAGGGGTGCTGGGATCCGCACACAGGAAGTGCTCTGAAGGAAGGAAGGGCTGCTGGGATCCTCACACAGGAAGTGCTCTGAAGGAAGGAAGGGCTGCTGGGGTCCTCACACAGGAAGTGCCCTGAAGGAAGGAAGGGCTGCTGGGATCCTCACACAGGAAGTGCTCTGAAGGAAGGAAGGGCTGCTGGGGTCCTCACACAGGAAGTGCTCTGAAGGAAGGAAGGGCTGCTGGGATCCTCACACAGGAAGTGCTCTGAAGGAAGGGAGGGCTGCTGGGGTCCTCACACAGGAAGTGCTCTGAAGGAAGGAAGGGCTGCTGGGATCCTCACACAGGAAGTGCTCTGAAGGAAGGAAGGGCTGCTGGGGTCCTCACACAGGAAGTGCCCTGAAGGAAGGAAGGGCTGCTGGGATCCTCACACAGGAAGTGCCCTGAAGGAAGGAAGGGGTGCTGGGATCCTCACACAGGAAGTGCTCTGAAGGAAGGAAGGGCCGCTGGGATCCTCACACAGGAAGTGCTCTGAAGGAAGGGCTGCTGGGATCCTCACACAGGAAGTGCTCTGAAGGAAGGAAGGGGTGCTGGGGTCCTCACACAGGAAGTGCCCTGAAGGAAGGAAGGGCCGCTGGGATCCTCACACAGGAAGTGCTCTGAAGGAAGGAAGGGCTGCTGGGATCCTCACACAGGAAGTGCTCTGAAGGAAGGAAGGGCTGCTGGGATCCTCACACAGGAAGTGCCCTGAAGGAAGGAAGGGCTGCATGGCTGCCACACAGGAAGTGCTCTGAAGGAAGGAAGGGCTGCTGGGATCCTCACACAGGAAGTGCTCTGAAGGAAGGAAGGGCTGCTGGGATCCTCACACAGGAAGTGCCCTGAAGGAAGGAAGGGCTGCATGGCTGCCACACAGGAAGTGCTCTGAAGGAAGGAAGGGCTGCTGGGATCCTCACACAGGAAGTGCTCTGAAGGAAGGAAGGGCTGCTGGGGTCCTCACACAGGAAGTGCTCTGAAGGAAGGAAGGGCCGCTGGGGTCCTCACACAGGAAGTGCTCTGAAGGAAGGAAGGGCTGCTGGGATCCTCACACAGGAAGTGCTCTGAAGGAAGGAAGGGCTGCTGGGGTCCTCACACAGGAAGTGCTCTGAAGGAAGGGCTGCTGGGATCCTCACACAGGAAGTGCTCTGAAGGAAGGGCTGCTGGGATCCTCACACAGGAAGTGCTCTGAAGGAAGGAAGGAAGGAAGGGCCGCTGGGATCCTCACACAGGAAGTGCTCTGAAGGAAGGGAGGGCCGCTGGGGTCCTCACACAGGAAGTGCTCTGAAGGAAGGAAGGGCCGCTGGGGTCCTCACACAGGAAGTGCTCTGAAGGAAGGAAGGGCCGCTGGGATCCTCACACAGGAAGTGCTCTGAAGGAAGGGCTGCTGGGGTCCTCACACAGGAAGTGCTCTGAAGGAAGGAAGGGCTGCTGGGGTCCTCACACAGGAAGTGCTCTGAAGGAAGGAAGGGCTGCTGGGGTCCTCACACAGGAAGTGCTCTGAAGGAAGGAAGGGCTGCTGGGATCCTCACACAGGAAGTGCCCTGAAGGAAGGAAGGGCTGCATGGCTGCCACACAGGAAGTGCTCTGAAGGAAGGAAGGGCTGCTGGGATCCTCACACAGGAAGTGCTCTGAAGGAAGGAAGGGCTGCTGGGGTCCTCACACAGGAAGTGCTCTGAAGGAAGGGCTGCTGGGATCCTCACACAGGAAGTGCTCTGAAGGAAGGGCTGCTGGGATCCTCACACAGGAAGTGCTCTGAAGGAAGGAAGGGCTGCTGGGATCCTCATACAGGAAGTGCTCTGAAGGAAGGGAGGGCTGCTGGGGTCCTCACACAGGAAGTGCTCTGAAGGAAGGAAGGGCCGCTGGGATCCTCACACAGGAAGTGCCCTGAAGGAAGGAAGGGCTGCTGGGATCCTCACACAGGAAGTGCTCTGAAGGAAGGAAGGGCCGCTGGGATCCTCACACAGGAAGTGCTCTGAAGGAAGGAAGGGCTGCTGGGATCCTCACACAGGAAGTGCTCTGAAGGAAGGGCTGCTGGGATCCTCACACAGGAAGTGCTCTGAAGGAAGGAAGGGCTGCTGGGATCCTCACACAGGAAGTGCCCTGAAGGAAGGAAGGGGTGCTGGGGTCCTCACACAGGAAGTGCCCTGAAGGAAGGAAGGGCTGCTGGGATCCTCACACAGGAAGTGCTCTGAAGGAAGGAAGGGGTGCTGGGATCCTCACACAGGAAGTGCCCTGAAGGAAGGAAGGGCTGCATGGCTGCCACACAGGAAGTGCTCTGAAGGAAGGAAGGGCTGCTGGGATCCTCACACAGGAAGTGCTCTGAAGGAAGGAAGGGGTGCTGGGATCCTCACACAGGAAGTGCTCTGAAGGAAGGAAGGGCTGCTGGGGTCCTCACACAGGAAGTGCTCTGAAGGAAGGGCTGCTGGGATCCTCACACAGGAAGTGCTCTGAAGGAAGGGCTGCTGGGATCCTCACACAGGAAGTGCTCTGAAGGAAGGAAGGAAGGAAGGGCCGCTGGGATCCTCACACAGGAAGTGCTCTGAAGGAAGGGAGGGCCGCTGGGGTCCTCACACAGGAAGTGCTCTGAAGGAAGGAAGGGCCGCTGGGGTCCTCACACAGGAAGTGCTCTGAAGGAAGGAAGGGGTGCTGGGGTCCTCACACAGGAAGTGCTCTGAAGGAAGGAAGGGCCGCTGGGG
Organism: Perognathus longimembris pacificus; assembly: GCF_023159225.1. Classification (NCBI taxonomy): domain Eukaryota; kingdom Metazoa; phylum Chordata; class Mammalia; order Rodentia; family Heteromyidae; genus Perognathus; species Perognathus longimembris. Next base: position 10,872 of record NW_025960820.1, on the reverse strand, counting down.
TCCTCACACAGGAAGTGCTCTGAAGGAAGGAAGGGCTGCTGGGATCCTCACACAGGAAGTGCTCTGAAGGAAGGAAGGGCTGCTGGGGTCCTCACACAGGAAGTGCTCTGAAGGAAGGAAGGGCTGCTGGGGTCCTCACACAGGAAGTGCTCTGAAGGAAGGAAGGGCTGCTGGGATCCTCACACAGGAAGTGCCCTGAAGGAAGGAAGGGCTGCATGGCTGCCACACAGGAAGTGCTCTGAAGGAAGGAAGGGCTGCTGGGATCCTCACACAGGAAGTGCTCTGAAGGAAGGAAGGGCTGCTGGGGTCCTCACACAGGAAGTGCTCTGAAGGAAGGGCTGCTGGGATCCTCACACAGGAAGTGCTCTGAAGGAAGGGCTGCTGGGATCCTCACACAGGAAGTGCTCTGAAGGAAGGAAGGGCTGCTGGGATCCTCATACAGGAAGTGCTCTGAAGGAAGGGAGGGCTGCTGGGGTCCTCACACAGGAAGTGCTCTGAAGGAAGGAAGGGCCGCTGGGATCCTCACACAGGAAGTGCTCTGAAGGAAGGAAGGGCTGCTGGGATCCTCACACAGGAAGTGCTCTGAAGGAAGGGCTGCTGGGATCCTCACACAGGAAGTGCTCTGAAGGAAGGAAGGGCTGCTGGGATCCTCACACAGGAAGTGCCCTGAAGGAAGGAAGGGGTGCTGGGGTCCTCACACAGGAAGTGCCCTGAAGGAAGGAAGGGCTGCTGGGATCCTCACACAGGAAGTGCTCTGAAGGAAGGAAGGGGTGCTGGGATCCTCACACAGGAAGTGCCCTGAAGGAAGGAAGGGCTGCATGGCTGCCACACAGGAAGTGCTCTGAAGGAAGGAAGGGCTGCTGGGGTCCTCACACAGGAAGTGCTCTGAAGGAAGGGCTGCTGGGATCCTCACACAGGAAGTGCTCTGAAGGAAGGAAGGGCCGCTGGGGTCCTCACACAGGAAGTGCTCTGAAGGAAGGAAGGGCTGCTGGGATCCTCACACAGGAAGTGCTCTGAAGGAAGGAAGGGCTGCTGGGGTCCTCACACAGGAAGTGCTCTGAAGGAAGGGCTGCAGGGTGGTGCTCCCATCTCCTCAGGAAGCAGACCTAACACCAATGGTCTTGCACCCAGAGGCGGTCATCCCTGGGCCAATGGCTCTCCAGCTTCACTGTGTTTCAGAAGGGTTGGCATCAAACTCACCCAATCAAATGATTTGGGTCATCTAGGGAAAAAAAATCATGGTGTGAAACTCAGATATGCAGCTAAGAATGAATTTCCTCTTCATTTATCTTCATCTTTTATATATTTTATGCCCATGACTTCATTTTACTTTGCCATTAAGAAGTCACAGGGGGCTGGGAATGTGGCTTAGAGGTCGAGTGCTTTCCTTGCATGCATGAAGTCCTGGGTTCAACTCCTCAGTACCACATACACAGAAAAGGCCAGAAGTGGTGCTGTGGCTAGCCAAAGAAGCTCAGAGATAGTGCCCAGGCCCTGAGTTCAAGCCCCAGGACTAGCAAAAAAAAAGTCACAGGAACATACCTGTTCTGTGCAAATCACAGTCACTGTGTTTGAAAGTCAATACCCTGGCCTGGTGTGGTACTGAACTAAGTAGTCCCACTCTCTGAGTGGTGGGCATTCCATGCTAAGTGGGAACACATGCTTATCAAATGAAATCTGTTATGTGATCGATGTCTAGGCGTCCTAAGCAAGCACTTGCGGGTACAGATAAACAGGGTGTTTTATTGCAATGTTAGCGACACCATTTGCACTAGCTCGAGTGGGCCATAACCCAACCACCAAATATCCCAGTGAACGGGAAGGGCAATGGGCACCCGGGGGAAGCCCGGGTGAGCAGAAAGTTCCGAGCACGGCAGAGCAGGCCCTCTTCCCCCTGTGCTGGGCCCGGGAATGGGGACCTACGAGCCCGTGGGGCAGTACATGGGTGACACAGGAGCACACAGCCTGGCGGGGCTGCCGGTGAAGATCGCACGCTGTTCACAGTGCTGTGCAAAGAGGCTTGGAGGTCATTATCACAGAGAAGCCCCGACTTGAACATCCCACGAGGTAGACGGGCGTCTCCACATCACGTCACTTCAGAAATGGGGACAGCCCTACGTGACAGTTCAAAGTTTTGTTTTTTTAATGTATGTTTATGGGAGACAGTGATGACCAAGATGCGCTGTACACATGAACGGACATGTCTGAAACCTCCTCGTACAATTATTTAAAGACAGCAAGTAAAATTTTAAAGTCCAGGCGCTGTGTTTAATGTAATGAAACAACCGACTCGCCCCGAAAGTCGAAGTGTTGCCTTGTGGGAAAACGTCTGGTGGGGTGCTCTGCGGCTGGAGTGCGGGGGGGAGGGCGGAGGAAGGGAAGGACAGGAGAGGACGGAACCCCAGGAACCGTCTCCCCAGTTCAGGTTAAACTGCGGTCCACAGAGGTACGCTTCCGGTACCCAGCCGTGCGGGGGATTGAACCCAGGGCCTTGCACTTGCTAGGCAGCAGCGCTACCCCTCGAGTCGGAACCCCAGACCTTCTTTACGCTCTAGTTCATTTTTGGATAGGGTTTCCAGCTTTCGCCCAGGGCCGGCCTTAGACCATGATCTTCTTCCGGTGTGATTCCTGACAGCTGCTACGATGGTTCAGGCTACGATGTTATTAACTGAGATGGGGACCCGCTAACTTACTCCCCGAGCTGCTGTCCTCCCCGTCCCTGCCTCCCAGGGAGCTGGGGCAGCCTTGTGAGCTACCACACTCGCTTTGCTCTTCAATCCTAAAGGGGGAGGTCATAAAGAGGGACCAACGAGGAAAACCGTGCTTTTGGAGGGTTGACAGGTCACTGATATTGAGTGACAAGGACCCACACTCTGCTACTCAGATTCAAACCATTTATGTGGTATAGGGAGGAGTGGTGGGCCACTGCCCACACACAGCGCAGCCGCGACTACGAGGTCGGCAGGCACACCTGCTGAAGGTTTGGTGTCCACCCCGAGGCCCCCGAGAGCCCACAGGCTCGCCACCGCACCCGCGACATTCAGAACCGCACAGCGGGGCTGGGAAGGTGGCCTCGTGGTAGAGCGCTCGCCTCGTATACACGAAGCCCTGGGTTCGATTCCCCAGCACCACATATACAGAAAATGGCCAGAAGTGGCGTTGTGGCTCAGGTGGCAGAGTGCTAGCCTTGAGCAAAAAGAAGCCAGGGACAGTGCTCAGGCCCGGAGTTCAAGGCCCAGGACTGGCAACAAAAATAAAACAAATAAACAGAACCGCACAGTGGTGAGCGCATCCTTTACTGGTTCGCTTTCTAAAAATTCCTAAACGTCAACTCACTTCATCTGAATGCGTAGCCATCTTAGCTTCGGTCATAAGCAGTTAACAAAAGGTTCAAAACCTATCCAATCTTGGGGTATTTATAAAATGACTCCATTTTACTTCCCAGAAATTAGTTTAAAGTGTTAAAAAGAATAATGGGAAATACTGATTTCTCACTTGCTCTAGAAGTCTCTATGTGTATGTAAGGATTTTCTTTATACACCGAAAGTTATGTTGCAAAGCTAAGCTTCTGATGGGCTCTGTGGCACCTTTAGGTATAAGACTGAGTAAGCTGGGTTGTGCAAACAAACTGTTCAATGCAGCTTCAATATGGCTCTCAAATTGGTAAGATCTTTCACTGTGAGACCAAATCCAACGTCATTTACAGAATAGTGACTCTAAGAGTAAAAATACAGGGCTGGGGATATGGCCTAGTGGCAGGAGCGCTTGCCTCGTATACTTGAAGCCCTGGGTTCAATTCCCCAGCACCACATATACAGAAAATGGCCAGAGGCGGCGCTGTGGCTCAAGTGGCAGAGTGCTAGCCTTGAGCGGGAAGAAGCCAGGGACAGTGCTCAGGCCCTGAGTCCAAGCCCCAGGACTGGCCAAAAAAAAAAAAAAAAAACAAGAGTAAAAATACAAATGCTACTTTGTACTTTAGCATTTTTCAGGATAGGATCAAAGTAGCACGAAGCAACACCCTCAGTCTGACTAGTGAGACCCCCACATTCATCCCCAGGTTCTTGTAATAGTGCCGGTGGGCTCCGTTCCTTGCCTATGTCTTCCCTCTTACACTATCCACAACTTCAAAAATAGCTACTAACCACGTGACGTGAACCCCGATTCAGAGCATCCGATTTGTGACGTCCTTTGGGTCCCACTGAAGTTCTCCAGGCCCCCCTGCTCCTGGGGCTCGGGGTGTCCGGGAAGCACCTGGAATCTGCCTGCCTCTGGCGGGGGCACAGCGCAGGCGGGTGGCGGAACACATCCAAAGCCCCCCCACCCCCCCGCCAGCCAGGGTGCTTCCCCAGCTCATACTTGATATCAATGAAGAGCCTCGGAGAAGCACGCACTGACGTTTAGGAGCGCCGTGTCCGTGCAGGGCGCCGTAGCTCTGCCCAGACCCCTCCGCGCCGCGTCGGGGCACCGGGGGCGGGAACGCGGGTTCACCTCCACACTCGGGAAGGGGGAGGCACCACGCCTCTTCCGTCCCCAGCTCGCTCCCGCTTGCGTCCACTGCCTTTCCTTCTCCTCGCCCAGGCCGCCCACCCGCGCGGCCCCGTTCATTCTCCCAGACCCCAGCCGCGCGTCCTTCCCTGAGTCAAAGAAACGCTCTCTGCTCCGGCCCGCTCTCCTCCCCATCTTCTTCCTCTTGTCTCCCGGTCTGCTTCAGACCCAAGCTTTCCTTTTTCCCATTTCTTAGTGCCCCACCTTCTAGAAGCCTCCACGTCCTTGAAGGATGCATTTCTGTCATTGTGTACCCCAGTGCAGACCATGCCTTCATCTCCACAGGATCAAATGCAAGAAGCTAATCCAACGGGACAGAAAGGCTATGAGGGAGCTGCCCAAGATGTGACGGTCGTGAGAGGCCCCCGTGAACCTCAGAAGGAGTGAATCCTCATGTACATGCGTGTGCAGGAGGGAGAGGCAGAGACACACAGAGAAGCAGAGGGATACGGAAACAGAGAGACAGAGGCACGAGACAGAGGGGGAGGAGGGAGGAAGGGAGGAGGGAGAAAGAGAGGCTGTGATTCCATTTCTCAGTGTTTCTGACCTGGAACAACTGAGTAGAAGGGAAGGTGGAGCCTGCGGGGAGAAGGGCAGCAGTGAGCCTGGGGCCAGTCGTGAGCGGGGGCAGAACGGCAAGGGCGGCGGGAAGGAGGCGCTGCCAGGCGACTGCAATGGTGTGTCCTAGAAGAAGACTCCTGTGCACACTCACCTGACATCCTAGCTGTCCACTGTGTCCTGGAGCAGGGGCAAGCGCACATGCACGCACACACGTACACACACACACGTGTGCGCACACACAGACACACTGAGGTCCTGCAGTGCCTGTGGTGGACGTGATGATACACACGTGTACACACATGCACACGCACGTGCACACACATGCACGTGCACACACACACACTGAGCTCCTGCGGTGCTTGTGGCGGACATGATGATTGATGCACATGTGTACACACATGCACACACATGCATGCATACACACACTGAGGCCCTGCGGTGCTTGTGGCGGACGTGATGATACACACATGTACACACATGCGCACACTCACACGCGCACGCCCACTGAGGCCCTGCGGTGCTGTGGTGGACGTGGTGAGGCACACGTATACACACATGCACACACATGCATGCATACACACACTGAGGCCCTGCGGTGCTTGTGGCGGACGTGATGATACACACATGTACACACATGCGCACACTCACACGCGCACGCCCACTGAGGCCCTGCGGTGCTGTGGTGGACGTGGTGAGGCACGCACACTGCGAGAGCCTAGGCACAGGACAGCCCCGGGAAGCGCCCCCTGCTGCGTGGGCCCCTTTCACCGGGCTTTGGGCGGTGCGGGGTGTGGCTGGCGACGCAGAGGGGTCCCGCAGGGCGCCCCCACGCAGGGGGTGACGCGCGCTGGGAAGCCGGGGGGCTTTCCGCGGTGCCGGCTGGTGCCTGCCCCCCCAGCTTGCCCGGGGAGCCCCCACCTGAGGCCGGGCCTCGCCCCGGGCCGGCGCACGCGGCACCGGAGCACGCGGGGCCCAGGGGGCCGGGGAGGGCAGCCGCCGACGGAGCCTCCGCGCGGGTGTCCCCCGGAGCTCCGCGGCACGCCCCCCATCCTGCGGCCGCTCTCCACCCCCTAAGCAGCCGTCGCCGGGGGAGGGGGAGGGGCGTCCGACCCTGCCTTCCGCCCGGGCCTCCGGGATCGGCCCCACCCGGGCACAGCCCCCCTCCCCCAGGCGCATCCCTGCCCTTCCCGTGAGCGTCGGCACCGCACACAGACCGGACGCGCGTGTGCGTGCGTGCGATCCGTCTGAGGGAGCCGGGGTGTGACCGGCACCACCGTCTCCTGCCAGCTCGGGTCTGGCCCCAGCCTCCCTTTCTGATGTCTCGTGTGATCTTATTATCACAGTCACTGGAAATCAGATCTCTGTTTACGTGGGGCTGGGAGGCCTGGAGGGACCACCAGCCGCAGCTGAGTCTGCGAGGAGTGGGGTTGAGGGGAGGGGGGCGGGGTAGAGATCGAATGTCGGTGTTTGCAGGTGGAACTGGGCAGGGTCACCGCCCCACACGGGGAGGGGAGCCAGCGCCGGCTCCCTGTTCCATTGTGTGTTGCTTAGCTTTCCCAGTGGCTCCCTCCCCTCCTCCTTCCCCTGAGGGGCTGACTGCCGGGACCCCTCCCGGCCCATCACCCAGCGGGAAGGGCTGCTCCCCGCAGTCCTCGTCGGTCGGTCCTCGTCGGGATCCCTGCCTTCCTCAGCGCCGGCCAGCGCGCCCACCCTGCCTTCCAAAGCAGTTTGCCCACAAGGCCTCCCCCCACGTCCTGCTCCCTCCGGCTTTCCAGGGAGGATGGTCGACCGTGGAGCGTTAAAAACAGTGTTCATTGTCATTGTGAAAGTGACGTACAGAGGGGCCACGGTGACGTCCTGGCGCCCGGGCCCCGCCGCCCCAGGTCAGGAAGCACGCGCGCGGGCTGCGCTCGGCCCACGTGGCCCGTGTGCCTGGCTGGTGCTCCGTGGTGTCCGGCGTGGACCGAGTGCGGGGAAAGGGACCCCTCCTTAAAGCAGCCGCGGTGACCTCTGTCCATGGGGACCCCCAGCAGTGGGGATCCGGTCCCGCGGTCTGGCCTCCGCCGGGTGCCCTGGTGGGGTCTGGCATCGTGATACTGAGCGTCAGCAGCCTCAGGCGCTGGGTGGGCAGACGCCTCCGACGGCACCCACAGGCGCCCCCGCTGCCGGCTGCTCGCGGCTGTGGCGGCAGGAAACAGGGCCGCCTCCGGGGGGACAGCTGGGCCTGAGCTCAGACGCCACGGGGGTCAGGCCCGTGAAAGGCGGGAGGGAGGAAAGCGATCCTCCTCAAGGAGGCCAGGGAGCCTAGCAGGGGCAGGGAGGGCTGGAGACGGACACCCCAGCACAGGGACGGGGTACAGCCTTCACACACCCCAGCACAGGAACGGGGTACAGCCTTCACACACCCCAGCACAGGAACAGGGTACAGACTTCACACACCCCAGTACAGGGACGGGGTACAGCCTTCACACACCCCAGCACAGGAACGGGGTACAGCCTTCACACACCCCAGCACAGGGACGGGGTACAGCCTTCACACACCCCAGCACAGGGACGGGGTACAGCCTTCACACACCCCAGCACAGGGACGGGGTACAGCCTTCACACACCCCAGCACAGAGACGGGGTACAGCCTTCACACACCCCAGCACAGGGACGGGGTACAGCCTTCACACACCCCAGCACAGGGACGAGGTACAGCCTTCATACACCCCAGTACAGAGATGGGGTACAGCCTTCACACACCCCAGCACAGGGACGAGGTACAGCCTTTATACACCCCAGCACAGGGACGAGGTACAGCCTTTATACACCCCAGCACAGAGATGGGGTACAGCCTTCACACACCCCAGCACAGGGACGGGGTACAGCCTTCACACACCCCAGCACAGGGACGAGGTACAGCCTTCATACACCCCAGCACAGAGACGAGGTACAGCCTTCATATACCCCAGTACAGAGATGGGGTACAGCCTTCATACACCCCAGCACAGGGACGGGGTACAGCCTTCACACACCCCAGCACAGGGACGGGGTACAGCCTTCACACACCCCAGTACAGAGATGGGGTACAGCCTTCACACACCCCAGTACAGGGACGAGGTACAGCCTTATACACACCCCAGCACAGCGATGCAGTTCAGTCCTCACGCACACCCAGAGCAGGGCCGGGGTACAGTCCTCACGCACACCCTGTTCTAGGAACGTGATACAGCCCTCGGGGAGTCTCCAGTGTCGCTCCCCCTTCAACAGGACCTCCCCTCCTAGTCCTCCCTCCAGCTGTGACCTCCTCAAGGAGCTGGCGGATTCTGAGGCCCCCTGGACCCCGGCAGGGCTCAGCCGCGGCTCCTCCGGGCCCCGGGCTTTCACCTCCGGCGGCCGTGACGCCATCTCCCAAACCGCAGTCCCCAGCCCCGCGTCCGGTGCGTGATCCCGACACGGGGAGCCCGCCTCATCTTTGGATTTATCACATGCAGTTCTAACAAAGTGTGGCCCCAAAGCAAATAAGTATATCCAAAGGAACGTGAACAAAATATCAATACCGGAAGTTTCCCTCAGCAGCTCACCTTTTCACCCGTCCTCCTTCATCTGTCCTCGGACCCTCTGGGTTTCCGGGCCCTTCATTTCCAAGCAAGGCCAGTGGTATCTCAGAAACACAGGGGAAGTGCGTTGCTTCGCCCGGGTGACCAGCCGGCTCCGGCACCGGCACCGGCGGACGGCAGCCTGTGTTTAGATGCACGACGGAAACGTGACCCCAGCACGGCCGGGGCAGGTGTGCGCGTGGGGCCACATGGGCACCGCCAGTCTGCCTCCGTGGAGCGCCATGCCCACGGATACCGGGGTCTCCCACGTGCGAGCCTGTGCGAGAAGTGGGATCTGCCTCTCGGAGCCCCGGCCACGGTGAGCACACGCACAGCCGCCCGGGCTCCGGGGAGGGCCCTCGAGGCTGCTGGCATGCCGCCCAGGCCCGGCGACCCACGCGCGCGGTAAGAAAGACGTCGAGCCGATACCCTGGATCAGAACGGTCACGCTCTGTCCAGCTTCTCTTTCTGCTAGGGAAAAATCTAGGCTGAGAAAGACAGGAATCCGGACGCCGAATTCAGGAGGCCCAGCCGAGAGCCGGGCAGAGAACGTGCCCAGGGTCCTGAGGGGCTGGGCGGGACAGCACCGCCGCTCTGCCTCTGGGAAGGTGGCTTCAGCATGGAGGGCGGTGAACAGGGCCCCCCCCCCCGCCCCCGTCCAGCCGTGGCCCGCCCGCCGCGGTCCTCAGGGCCAGGACGCAGCGTGGCGGTGCGTGGGGGCTCGCACGCGCCCGCCGGAGCCGGACCCCAGCCCGGCACCCCCGCGGGCGCTGCCTACCCCCAGCTCCCGGTGGCCAGGCACGCGGGGGAACGCCCGCGTTGGAGCCGAGGCAGGCCTGGCCCGCGTCCCTCTGCTTGCCAGCCTCGCCGAACGCCGCTCCGGTCATCACCGCAGCCCCGGTGCGCTGGGTTGGCCTTACTCCACCCAAATGAACCATTGGGCGTTGTGTTGGTAGGCCGCGCAGAGGCTGGGACTCGGGGACACCTTCAGAATGCAGGTCCCAGGCCCAAAGGCCCCAGAAGAGCCTTTTTTTACAAAGGATTTTTGACAAGAGTACCGTTTCCTCACCATCCGTGGCTAGGCTTGCACCACAGAATCCACTCCTCGACATGCGCGTCACCTGAGGTGGAGACGCAGAGGAGGGGAGCCTGGCCCCAAACACCAGGAGTGGGCCGGAGAGAGAGAACGGTAGCCTGGTGTTTAGGATCGGGGAAAAGCAAAAGCGAGAGGAGGAAGCTGAGAAACCCGGTGGACCAGTGGAGATGGAGGCCGGGCTTGTGGGAGCCCCAGAGAGCCCCCCGCTGGGCGGGGTGGGGGGGGGGCTTTTCTGAGCAGTTCTGAGGCCCCCGACAGCGTCCCTCCAGGAGCGGATGGCACCGAGCCATGTCTGCCGTCTAGTTAACCATCTGGGGGTAGCAGGGCTTTGGGGGAGACCGGGAGCCCACTCCCCTCCTCCGAGCCGCAGGTACCCATCCCGTCCGCTTCCCGTCGGCGTTCGGCCCCCGCCGTGGAGCGCGGGGGCCGTCTGTCTTTCTGGGCCGGGAGAACGCGTGCTCCCTGCAAGCAGGCGCCGTCCCCGGGATGTGCATATATCAGCATATTTAGTGGCGGCGCCGTCACTGCAATTTGACATCTCAGTCAAGTTTGTCTTGAAGTCTGGCAAAAATAGAAGTCTGGCAGCCCCTCCCCTGCGCCACTTCTGAGGAAAGTGGTCCCACGCCTCCCGGCTCAGGGCGCACAGATGCACAGGCGCGGGGGGGGGGGGGGGGGCGCGGGGGGAGGGGCGGGGGAGGGGGGGAGGGGGAGCACGCCCCCCGGCCCAGGCGCTCAGAGTCTGGGGAGAGCGTCTAGCGGCCGATGGCTCCCGTGGACCATCGGCTAACACCCCGGGCGCCCGCGTGTGGAACTCCTCTCCGCGCGGGCCGGCGTCCGTGTCCCGGGGCGGGGAGACGACGCGGCCCTCGGCCCATCCCCGTGTGTGTGGGGGGGGCCCCCGTGTGAACCTGGAGCCCCCGGAAGGGGGACGCTGTCAGCCATGGAGGTTATGCGTTCCGGAACAGAACGAGGCGCTTTGGTCTGGCCTGGCGGGCGGCGCCTGTCTGGGAAGGACCCGGAACGTCCCTGATCCCCTCCCAGGGTTTGTTTAGTCAGGGGCCCCCGGGCTCCACAGTCGAGTGCAGTTTT
>NW_025960819.1:264-3000 GCF_023159225.1 Perognathus longimembris pacificus | reverse complement strand
ATCTAGAGCCCCACCCTCCCCCCCCGCACAGCGCTCAGGGGTGCCAGGATCTAGACCCTCCACCCTCCCTGCACAGCGCTCAGGGGTGCCAGGATCTAGAGCCCCATCCCCCCCCCCGCACAGAGCTCAGGGGTGTCAGGATCTAGAGCCCCACCCTCCCCCCCCCGCACAGAGCTCAGGGGTGCCAGGATCTAGACCCTCCACCCTCCCTGCACAGCGCTCAGGGGTGCCAGGATCTAGAGCCCCATCCCCTCCCCCGCACAGAGCTCAGGGGTGTCAGGATCTAGAGCCCCACCCTCCCCCCCCGCACAGCGCTCAGGGGTGCCAGGATCTAGACCCTCCACCCTCCCTGCACAGCGCTCAGGGGTGCCAGGATCTGGAGCCCCACTCCCCCCCTGCACAGAGCTCAGGAGTGCCAGGATCTAGAGCCCCATCCCCTACCCCGCACAGAGCTCAGGGGTGCCAGGATCTAGAGCCCCATCCCCTACCCTGCACAGAGCTCAGGGGTGCCAGGATCTAGACCCTCCACCCTCCCTGCACAGCGCTCAGGGGTGCCAGGATCTAGAGCCCCATCCCCCCCCCCGCACAGAGCTCAGGGGTGTCAGGATCTAGAGCCCCACCCTCCCCCCCCGCACAGCGCTCAGGGGTGCCAGGATCTAGACCCTCCACCCTCCCTGCACAGCGCTCAGGGGTGCCAGGATCTAGAGCCCCATCCCCCCCCCCGCACAGAGCTCAGGGGTGTCAGGATCTAGAGCCCCACCCTCCCCCCCCGCACAGCGCTCAGGGGTGCCAGGATCTAGACCCTCCACCCTCCCTGCACAGAGCTCAGGGGTGCCAGGATCTGGAGCCCCCCCTCCCCCCCCCCCCCGCACAGCGCTCAGGGGTGTCAGGATCTAGAGCCCCATCCCCTACCCTGCACAGAGCTCAGGGGTGCCAGGATCTGGAGCCCCATCCCCCCCGCACAGAGCTCAGGGGTGCCAGGATCTACACCCTCCACCCTCCCTGCACAGAGCTCAGGGGTGCCAGGATCTAGAGCCCCATTCCCCCCCCCGCACAGAACTCAGGGGTGCCAGGATCTGGAGCCCCACTCCCCCCCTGCACAGAGCTCAGGGGTGCCAGGATCTAGAGCCCCATCCCCCCCTGCACAGAGCTCAGGAGTGCCAGGATCTAGAGCCCCACTCCCCCCCCTGCACAGAGCTCAGGGGTGTCAGGATCTAGAGCCCCACTCCCCCCCTGCACAGAGCTCAGGAGTGCCAGGATCTAGAGCCCCATCCCCCCCTGCACAGAACTCAGGGGTGCCAGGATCTAGAGCCCCACTCCCCCCCTGCACAGAGCTCAGGGGTGCCAGGATCTAGAGCCCCACTCCCCCCCTGCACAGAACTCAGGGGTGCCAGGATCTGGAGCCCCATCCCCCACCCTGCACAGAGCTCAGGGGTGCCAGGATCTGGAGCCCCATCCCCTACCCTGCACAGAGCTCAGGGGTGCCAGGATCTAGAGCCCCATCCCCTACCCTGCACAGAGCTCAGGGGTGCCAGGATCTAGAGCCCCATCCCCTACCCCGCACAGAGCTCAGGGCTGCCAGGATCTAGAGCCCCACTCCCCCCCTGCACAGAGCTCAGGGGTGCCAGGATCTAGAGCCCCATCCCCCCCCTGCACAGAACTCAGGGGTGCCAGGATCTAGAGCCCCACTCCCCCCCTGCACAGAGCTCAGGGGTGCCAGGATCTAGAGCCCCATCCCCCCCTGCACAGCTCAGGGGTGCCAGGATCTACAGCCCCACCCTCCCCCGCACAGAGTGCCTGGCTGCAGCTCTCGTGGGTGGGCGGCCCTGACATTTCAGGCTGGATGGCTGCAGGGTTCTTCTCCAGGGGAAATGGCTGAAAGGCTGCAAGCGGTGGCCCCGGCCCCAGGAAGCCATCCTCCAGAGGCTGCCAAGGGCCTGCTGGGCGCTGCGATCACTTTCCGTGGCTGCACTGGAAGGCGGCCCAGGCCTACGGCCTCCACGCACAGCAGCGGGCCTCGTCAGAGGAAGAGGGCTCGTCTCCGTGATAGGCCCACCACCTCTGTGGTCTCTGTGTTGACATTACTCCAAACACACGATTACCCTCCGTGCCGGGTCCCCCGACCCGTGGACTCGGTGCTGACATCCCTCCATGCACAACTGCCCAGTGTGCCAGTCCCCCTGACTGGTGGTCCTACAGTTGCTGACTTCCCAGTTTTGCCTCGGTCATACATAGGCATGACTGCAGGTAGGCGTCCTCAGGGGGTAGAGCAGAGGTGGTGATGCACAGGCCCACCATGCTGGAGACAGAATGGGGGAGAGAGGACAAGTGGAGGGGAGATGGGGAGGGATGGGGAGGGAGGACAAGGGCGGAGAAGACGGGGAAGGATGGGGACAGGATGGAGAAGATGGGGAGAGAAGACAAGGGGGAGAAGACGGGGAGAGATGGGTAGGGAGGACAAGGGGGAGAAGACGGGGAGAGAGGACAAGGGGAGAAGATAGAGCAGGACCGGGGACAGGACAGGAGGGGACCAGACAAGCAGGGAAGGGGGACAGTGGTGACTGCCTTCTGAAAGCGTGCCGGTTCACGACTGTGATGGTGCACATCAGAAGAACACAACATACTGGTTCTCACGCTAAATTGCAGAAAAAAAACAGAGATCCACCTCACTTCCCTTTAACTCTCCACAGTACTTTACAATCCCACATTGTGTTACGACACCCGCCACTGCGTGCG
>NW_025960819.1:0-164 GCF_023159225.1 Perognathus longimembris pacificus | reverse complement strand
CTTCATGTGTTTATAGGCCATTCTTACTTCTATAGACTCTTCTTATTTTTTAATGAAAATGATCTCAACCCAGCTTTATATGCCATGCTTTCTCCTCACAATTAATAGAATTGATCCAGTGGAACTATTTCTAGTTTCCCAGAACCATGTGTTAATAACCCAAT
>NW_025960818.1:0-2000 GCF_023159225.1 Perognathus longimembris pacificus | reverse complement strand
CACCAAACCCACTGAAAAATTTAGATTTTTCATGGATTCCTTCATTGGCGGATGCTGAGAGCTGCCATCTATCTGTAGAGGTGAGAATCATGATTTCCCCCCTCAGAGTTGAGATGTATTCCTGGCATGAGGAAGAACAAGCCATGGTGATCTCTATCCAGCCCCTTATCAGAGTGGCCCTGGGCTTCCCTGGTGAGCAGGGAGATTTCTCCCCTCTAGAGAGGGAAGCTATGATATACAGGTGGGGAGAGAGAACCTTCTTAAAATAAGACTTCCTCCTCTCGTGGCAACCTGGCCTAGTCTATAGGAGACAAGAATATCTTTTAAAACTTCAGCAATAGTAAGAGCAGGAGCAAGTCCACTTACACTGGAAAAGTATCCCAGTTGGCATTGGCCAGCAAAAGGTCTGCTGGGCTAGGAATGCAGCCAGAGCTACAACTTACAACTCACTGAACAATCTTTAGGTGATTTTTAGGACACCTACACCCCCCCCCACACACACACTCATGCACATATACATATATAAGTACATATCATCTATTCATACTTCTTAAAAATAGCCTCTTTTTAGGAAGCATGGTTTACAAAAATGGTCTGTCTTATTCTCACATGGAGTACCAGAAGTTGTGGCAGAGATAGCTTGTCCAGTGTCGGGCAGGTGTGCAGTGGTAGAGCTCCCTCACTGCAGATCCCCAACTATTTCAGCACATCAAAGCTCCTCACACATGCAAGGAGCCAAACCACTGGAAGGCTTCACAGTTCCATTAAGAAAAAAATTAAGTTGGATGTGGTCTTGTAATTCTAACACTGGGCAGGTTAAGGAAGGAGATACATAGTCCAAGGCCAACTTGGACTAAATAGTAAAACTCTGTCTCAGAAAGAGAGAGAAAAAGAAAGAAGGAGGGAGATGAAGACTACAATTATATTTATGAGTATAATCCTCAATACTACATAAAACTATTTATAGGAAGATTTTCATCTGAATGGAAATCATATTAAATGTATACACAGACGTATGGAAAACAGAAGGATCTAAAATATGGAAATTGATAAATGGGATGGGGCTAGGAGTATATTTTAGTAGTAGAGCATGTGCCAGGATGTGGGTTTAATTCCCAGCACCCACACAAACCAACAAATAAATAAGAGATGGAAACTTAAAAAAAATCAAAGCAGTTTATTTTTTAGTCATAGTCAGAAAACTAGATGTGGATGTTGTCTTCAAGCTATATACCCATGTATGCTTGGTGGTCGTGTGTGTGTCTATAAACTGCATGGGAGTGAAGTTGGAGGGCTCTTACAAGTGGCCATTTATTAAGTAATCCCATTCTTGCCTTTTGACCCGGGTCCTCCCCCTGGCATGGAGGGAAGAGCCAAATTGCATCATGGTTCTTTGTCCCTGGCACACAACACACCCAAGTGTTCGCCTATATTAGCTGACATGAAGTCACTGAGACTCTTGGCCTGCCAGATGCAACCCCTGCTTTGTGACTTGTCACTCACACAGCTGCTGTTGTGACTACTCAGCGGCTCCTGTCCTTGGATGAATGTAAAAGGAGCTGAACATGTTTTCTGATTGGGATAACTGCTTGGGGTGGAGGAACTGAAATCTCACATCAATGAGTCCCACGGAAAGGACCCTGAGGTGAACACTTGATGGCTCCTACCAGCCTGGGAGACCTCAATTATCATCTCCTTTGATGGAAGGGGGAAGACCGCAGTGGGCAGGCTGAGGAGGGGGGGAGTCTCTATTCTGCTCCCTGATAAAGTACCACGGCTCATGCCTGGGTCCCAATTATGGTCTCAATTCAGCTCCTTCTAGCGGCCTGAAATAACACTTGGACACAGAAATCCAGGGATAGCAATCAGGTCTGGCATTACCAGATCACAAGGCCGGGACTGGTGCTGCTGTCAAAGTGTGGTTTCGGAAGTTCAACTTGTTCTGAGTTTTATACTTGAAGTCTCCTTTGTTTAGCAAAAGGAGGTGGGGAAGGGGACAT
>NW_025960817.1:0-45000 GCF_023159225.1 Perognathus longimembris pacificus | reverse complement strand
CTCAAGATTGTCGAAGCAGAGACCAAGAAAGAGCTCCAGGAGAACACACGGTCCCTGGCCGCACTGGATGCTCTAAACACTGATGATGAAAACCAGGAGGATGACTATGAGGCGTGGAAAGTTTGAGAGCTCAAAAGAATCAAGAGGGACCGAGAAGACCGAGCAGCACTTGAAAAGGAAAAAGCAGAAATTCAACGCATGAGAAACCTGACTGAGGAAGAGAGGCAAGCTGAGCTTCGGGCAAATGGGAAAGTCATCACCAACAAAGCTGTGAAAGGCAAATACAAGTTTTTGCAGAAGTATTATCACCGAGGTGCCTTCTTCATGGATGAGGATGAAGAACTATACAAGAGAGATTTCAGCTCACCGACCCTTGAGGATCATTTTGACAAAACGATCCTTCCCAAAGTCATGCAGGTCAAGAACTTTGGACGTTCTGGTCGTACCAAATATACACACCTTGTGGATCAAGACACCACTTCCTTTGACTCAGGATGGGGTCAAGACAGTGCCCTGAACAGAAAGTTCTCTAAACAGAGGGCAGCTGGATTATGAGATGTTATTTGAGCGACCAGCAGCCCAGAAGTAGAGAACGACCTAAGATCCAACTATATTCCAACTCTGGACACAAGGACTCAACATCTGGTCCTTGGTTTCCTTTTAACATCCTTTATGTGGTTCTTGTATGCAGCCTACTGGAATAACTACCCCCCTGTGCTTCTGGGCTGCCCAGTCTTTGAAGGTGTTTTGTGAGGTCTGGACTCCTATTGAGAAACCCACAGAAAAGTACTATCCAGATAGGCTTAGAGTCTTACAACTTGAGAAATCCTGTTTCTGTCTGTGACTTCCCAAATTTACTTGGGACTGTTTCAGGTTTCTTTCTCTAGCACCTTCTCTTGGGTCAGTGAACATGTAAGTGGACAGTGTATTACTACTACCTGAGGGTTAGGAGTACTTATTAATCTCTGCTCACTGAAATCTGTTGTGCATTTTTGGGTAGAGTCAACTTTTCTAAGTGAATATACTTTGTGATTCATTTGATGTATATATGTGTCAAATAAAAGTCAAAAATTAAAAAAAAACATATTAAGCACAGTGTAAAACGTCTTCCTATGAAGAAGCTATGTTGAAAGCCCCCCAGCAAGCACATGTAGAGCCATCTTGCAAATGTAGAGCCATCTTGCAATAAGCTGACATTTTGACAAAACTCAGGGCCTCAGGCAGGGCAGATAACCACCCCCAAGGCTAGGCAGGGCAGGTAACCGCCCTCAAGGCTAGGCAGGGCAGATAACCGCCCTCAAGGCTAGGCAGGGCAGATAACCACTCTCAGGGCTAGGCAGACAACCACCCATGATTACTGGAAAAACCGCAAATTCCCTTTAAGGAAAGGACCAATTAGAACCCTGTAACTATGCTTCTTGCTTCTGTAAACCGCTTCTGCAAACCCCTTAAAAACCCCCCACAAATCGAGCCTCGGCGCGCCATCTCCCTGCGAGGACTTGGACGCCCGGGTACCCGCAACCCTCAATAAACCTCTTGCTGTTGCATCCATCGCGTGTCTCGCTGATCCTTGGAAAGGGGTCTCCCTAGGGAAAGACCACCCAAAACTCGGGGGTCTTTCAGCTGGGGGCTCGTCCGGGATAGGAGACCCCCACCCAGGGACCACCGACCCACCGACGGGAGGTAAGCTGGCCAGCGATCGCACTTGTCTGTGTCTCTGTTTCTGTGTTCTGCGCTTGCGTTTGCATTTGTACTAGTTAGCTAACTAGATTTGTATTTGGCGGCTCTGTGGAGGAGCTGACGAGCTCGCACTCCCGACCGCAGCCCTGGGAGACGTCCCAGTGGTGTTTGGGGGCCAAGCTGGCCCATTTGTTATCCGTAGCCTGGAAAAGAGTCAGTCCATTCGGGGCTGCCCCACTAACCGAGGGCTACGTGATTTGTTAGGGAGACGAGAGATCCGGACTCTCACAGTTACAGTCTCCATTTGAAGTTTTGTTTTCGGCCGAAGCCGCGCCGCGAAAGTCTGTCTTGGTCTTGTCTCCCTGCTGTTTGTTTTGTCTGTCCTAGGACTCTGTATATCTCTTTTGTGTCAAACCTGCATAACCTGTTTTGTTACCTTGTCCTGTGTTTGTTGAATTCCTTTATGTGTTTTATTTTTTTATGTGGTCTGTGTGTAACTGTGTCTAACCTCTCTCCACACTGGCGGGAGAAATTCCTCCTAGGCATGGGGACTAAGCTGAGAATGTGGCAAACAGAAGACTTCCAGGGATGACTCCTTCTCTTTCTCTTTATGTCCCCAGCAGAATTTTCCTCCCTACCTTTTCTTAGCAGCGTTGCTTCTCCAGAATTGTCAAACTGCTTTTACTCTCGCCACTTTTGTATGTTTGTCTGGTTTATGTAGAATGCTCTGAGAAGTCTAAATGATGTGGTTAACTGGACTTTGATGTAAAAGAGAAAGTGAAATTAAAAGCAGAAGGGCCTAGGACGAGAGTGAGTACTGAGGAGACTAGGTCTGGTGGTAAATTAGAAAAGAAAGTAATAGTAAATCCAATTACATACTAGAAAAAATTATGTTGTAAAAAAATTTTTTGTCTGGTCTGGACTGTTCTTCCCTGTTTTTGTATCTCCTGACTGTGACGGACGTAATAGGACATATTCCCTCTACCCCCTTGGATTTATATTCAGCTCATTTGAAAGATGTACAGGCGACAGCCCACAATCAGAGTGTGAGTGTCCGCAAAAAGAACTCTGGGTGACCCCCACCCAGCCTTCTTCAGCAGAAAATTATTTGGTGTGCTAAAATTATCAAGCCCTGGAAAATGAGGCTGGAGAATGCTAAAATCATTTGTTAAAAGCTTTGTCTTAAAATTTGGGTGTTGCAGGAGTAAGATTGGCAAAAATACCTCCTGCCACTGGAAAACGTACGGCCGATGTTAATTTTGCGCGCTTTAAGATCTTTTAAATGTGTGTGTGTATGTGTATGTGCAGGTGTGAGTGTGAACATGTACAAGACTGTTAGTATGATGTAAAATTGAGTGAGTTTAAGTTTAAATTCAAATGGTCATTAAGTTTGGGCATTACCAAATGCTTTAAAGGATTATTGCATTGTTTTAAAGAGGAACCGTAGTTAAAGAAAATGTTTCATTAATTAAAAAAAAATATTATTAAGGTTAAGTGTCAGAAATTTTGATGTAAAGGTTTATCACTGTTAAAAAAGAGAAAATTGCTTGGGTTTCTAAAAAGAAAAAAAAAAAAAAAGGGCCTGTATGCCTATCCACAGAAGTGAGGGTCTGGCAACAGTACAGCTTAGCCAGCCCACATGGTGGCACAAGCCCTGGAGGGAATCCACGTGGTGGGACAGCCAAAAGGGGGTGTCCTTGCACAGTGAAAGAGTAGTGGGGCCGGCACCAAGACAGTTCATCAAGCTCTAAGGAGTAGGATGAAAGGATAAAAATAGGCTGTTTGGCAGGACAGGCCATGGAGGCCTCTCTTTGACTCTTTTGTTTTCAGGTGAACTTTGGAAACCTGGTGGTAAAAATGAATGGTTTGGCTGGAATTTTAAAAAAACTGCCCCTTGAGGTACTAAGAATTAAAAAAAAAAAAGTTTTTTAATGGTTAAAAAGTATATTTATCTGATATAATTTGATTCCTGTGCTATTTTGTAATTCGGATGTATTGAAAAAGCAAAGATGCTGAGACTGGATTTCATGTGTTTGTAATTTTGGTGACTGTTTTAACTCTTGTTACAATTGTTTTGGATATCAGTTTAATGATTCAGGTACTGAATTTTATGTGATGTAATAGTAAGACTCGTAACTATCTTAAGTTACACATAATGAGGCAAGTATAAAAGCAAACTCTCATTAACTCTCTGTATGTAGGAGGAAATGGCAAAATGGGCTATCTCACTACTTTATTGGAAAGCTGAATGGATAAGTATTTCTAATTTTGTAATTGTAATTAATTGTAACTCTTGCATTAAGAAAAATTGTCTTTTGGGTTTAAAGGTCTTCATGCAGTAGCTGGGACTGAAGAAAAAAAAAAAAAAAGGCTCTTTTAAACAGGCAGCCAGGAGGTTGAATGCCCCCTGGGTTTCAGAGCTTTTGGGTGCAAATAAGACTGGGGCAAAGGTGTAAAAGCCTTGACTTTAAAGGTTTTAAAATACATTTCCAGATAAAGAATTTGAGCAGCCAGAGTGCTAAAGAGTAAATATTAAAGACTTTAAATTAAAACAAAATGCATTTCAAGGTAAGAGATTTGGAAGTAAAACTTGTCCTAAATGTTTTAAGTTGGATAGAGGAAAATTATGGCTACCAAAATGTTTAATTGCCATTCCAGTTTCTCTGTAGTTTTTTTTGTAACCATTTCCAGCAGGCCCACAGAGAAGGACAGATGATCCCTACAAGTTTGTCAAGATCTAACACTGGCCCTTAATAAGCTCCAGGTAAGAGTATGCTTAAAAACTATTTCTGTGTGGACCACCTTGTTGCTACTAATTGGAGTAAAGTGGCCTCTTGTAAGACTCATTGATCTGAAATCTGCTGTCCGAAGCCAGTCCGGGCAGAAAAAGGTCCCTGTGGGAGTCTTCTTGTCCAGCTGACCAGCAGAAGTGCTGGAACTAGTCATGAGTTGCTTTGAGGCTCAAAATGGTAGGGTGCTAGACTTGAGCTGGAGAGCTGAGGGACAGCACTCAGGCCCTGAGTCCAAGTCCAGTGATGGACCAAGAGAAATGACAAAGGTGCATTTATACCAGCATACCAGCATGGAAAGTTACTCCTGGGACAGAGTGATTGTGCATCCAGAGGCAGTAAGCCACTGCTTGGATGGCAGAGAGGGTGTCAGATCCTAGAGTCACTGCTGTTTGGCCTTTCAAAAGTTAATCAGAGCCGGGAGGTCCTAGAAGAATAGTTCGTAAGCATGCCTTTTACTGCCCATATCTGTCTACTTTGTACTCAAAGCCCTGACTGGCAGTGAGAATTTTACAGGAACTTGCCAGTCACCTGTGATAGTGGGTAGTAAAGCTAAGCTGATACATCTCTTCAGGAAAGAAAGCTTGTAGACCTGAGATCGTGTCCTTATTGAGATCTGTTAATGGCCTGCAAAGGTACTTTAGGCACTGTTAGGTCATCAGAGGTCAGTTCCCCAGCCAGTCAGGAAAATGCTTTTGCAAACTAAGATGTTAGAAGGCTACACTGCGGTAGCTCAAAAAGAAGTCTGTGTAGTTGTTAAAAGTTAAATGGTAAAGATAATTTCCAGTTTGGAGTAAAGCTCCTACTGGACATCTGACCCTGCAGCCCCTTGGTAAAATAGACTAAGGTTATAGGTTCCTGGCTAGGTAAGGCCAACGCCCCTGAGTCAGCCTGAAGAAGTTACAGAAGATGGATGATCTTCGCCCATCAGCCCCCTTTTTAGGGCCAAGGGACCAGAATTGTTTTCGGAAAGATGAGACAGGATAAATTAGGGGCATGGAAAACAGAGTTAACAGTGTACAGAAACTGCACTTGTGAGAAATGGTTACAGGCCAAGCCCTCTATGTTGGTTTTAAATAGCTGATTTAAACTTATTGCCCTGGCGAAATGACCCAAGGGCCATTGATTGCCTAAAGCTGTCTTGACATTCAGCCTACAAAAGCCAGTGTGCTTAAGAAGGAATCAGGAAAAATACAAGGAAATTTGACTAAAGTTATGCCTCAGGTTAACTTAGGTTAAGCTTCTCTAACCAGTCTATGGAGAAAGTTGCAGGTAACCCAGAAGGTGTGACATTCTACTGGAACCACTGGAAGCCACTGCTGCCTGATACCACCATGACCCCTGCCCATTGCATTTGAGTGAGGATCAAGGAGAGTCTAACAGTCATCTGGAAGAATCTACATTTTCACCCTGTGTGGCCCTATCTTGGTAAAACAAATGGGACTCTTATCATAAGCAGCTGATTTCTGCTGGAAAGTGCTTTGGATCTGCTGAAACTAAAATTTTGGAGGGATATTCTTGAGTTGACTGGAGATAACTAGCTCTATTAAGAAAATTGGATATTGTAAGAAATTTTCAAGCAGACTGGCCTGCTGCTAAAATCAAAGCATATATGACAGGCTGGAGAGTCACTTCCAGGCAATGCCTGGAGTGGGAGTATTAAAATGTGTCCAGATGAATTAGGGTGTGACCTCAGAAGAAAGGGAGGTAACTGCCATCAGGTGTGCCAGATACCAAGGTAACTGGACAGAGATTTAAACTGTCTGGGGGCATCTTCATGGAGCCCTCCTGAGGGTGGATCTTACAGATGCCACTGGCCAACCTTAGGCACTTAAAGGCACTGGAATCAGGAGAAATCCACTCTAAAATAGTAACTCATGATAGTTGGCTCTGGTCTGGCTTTTTAGAAGCAGCAGTCCCCATCAGGCTGACCCTTGCCCCACCTTTGTTTTCCCTAACAGCCTGTGGGTAGAGTCACAGTAAATTGCCTTGATGTAGCTGAGATAAACTAGATTCTACAAACCAGAGGAAGAGAAACTCTAGCAGCAAAGAAGCCCCAGAAACTGTAAAGAGGAAAGTTAGTATAGTAAGCCTTGGAGAATAAGAAAGGGATTTAAAAAGTCAAGTGTTACAGAATGTTCCAGTAAGTCACTGCTGGCGTGAGGAAGTAAAAGGTGGTGTGAGTAGGGATATGTTAAACTGTATAAAGAAAGACTTTAGAAAGAGAATTAGGGAAGCAAAAATATTTCCTTTAGATGAAACGGTTTTGGCATGCTAAAAGTAAGAATGACAATCCCTAGAAAGTTTGAGTATGTAGCAAATGATATCAATATGTCTTAAAATTAGAGCTTATGAGTAAAGTTGGTATATAATCAAATTGGCTATAATATAAATAGGTAAATAGGGTCAGAATTGGGGGTTCGATGTGAAACTTCTGTACCTGCATCTGCGGGGTTAAGGGACTTATGTGATGCCATCTAAATGTTAACCAAAAAGATCTCATGTATCTTTAACCACTTGATTCCCTTGCCAAAATGGTTTTGTATGTAAAGCCTGGATTTGCTCATGTGTAGCCTTAGGATCAGATTTGGGATCCCCTCCCATAATTCCTAGCTTGCAATTGCATTTGTTATGAGCTTTCACCCCCCTCAGAGCCCTATAGCAGGTCCACCAAGAGATCTGGCCCAAGGTAAGGGCCCTTTATGAGACTGGACCTCCTCCTGAGCCACACCCGCTACCAACTGAGTAAAGCGCCACCCACAAGCAAACCTGGATGACTGGAGCCTGTGGACTCATTCGCAGTGAGAGAGAACATTCTATCCTGGCGGCACAACAGAGGCTGTGTACCAAAGATGGACTTGGCTAACTTTACCTTGCTAGGCCTGATATATATGGTTGGTGCTTCCGTAGCTAGGGAGAGAGCCTAGACACTCATAAACCCTACCTATGGGTAGTCTGGTGGCTTGGGGATGAGCTACTGTAAATCCCCTGGCCACTATTATTATTCCTACTAGAGTCATGAGAGCAAGGCCCCACCGTAAAAAAACTTTGAGTTGTGACCAGACCCTTGTGTGTGATTATTCTTGTCCTGATCATAGGACCCTGTATTAATAAGTTAGCTGCTTTTTGTTAAGGATAGGACGTCTGTTACACATGCCCTAGTGCTTACTCAACAGTACCACCAATTAAGGCAGTATGAGCCTGAGGCCGCCCGAACAACAGCTCTCCTGGTTGAATAAAAGATTTTATTCAGTTCAAAGAAAAAGGGGGAAATGAAAGCCCCCCAGCAAGCACATGTAGAGCCATCTTGCAAATGTAGAGCCATCTTGCAATAAGCTGACATTTTGACAAAACTCAGGGCCTCAGGCAGGGCAGATAACCACCCCCAAGGCTAGGCAGGGCAGGTAACCGCCCTCAAGGCTAGGCAGGGCAGGTAACCGCCCTCAAGGCTAGGCAGGGCAGATAACCACTCTCAGGGCTAGGCAGACAACCACCCATGATTACTGGAAAAACCGCAAATTCCCTTTAAGGAAAGGACCAATTAGAACCCTGTAACTATGCTTCTTGCTTCTGTAAACCGCTTCTGCAAACCCCTTAAAACCCCCCACAAATCGAGCCTCGGCGCGCCATCTCCCTGCGAGGACTTGGACGCCCGGGTACCCGCAACCCTCAATAAACCTCTTGCTGTTGCATCCATCGCGTGTCTCGCTGATCCTTGGAAAGGGGTCTCCCTAGGGAAAGACCACCCAAAACTCGGGGGTCTTTCAATGTCAGCTCCTGAGATGACTTAGGTCTGCAGGTGACCAGCTCAAGGGATGTCCAACTTCCGGCAGACTTAAAAGCATTGTGAACTGAGCAGGAAAGGAGTGATTATTCCTGGGGACAAAGTCCTAGTCACTGAAGACACATGCCCTCTGGTCTACCCAGATTCTTGTAAACTGGAGGGGAACCACTCAAGAGATTAGGGAACCAACACAAGGTGAATGCTGCTAGCAGGAAAAATCAGAAACCATCTCTACTTTCCACCTGCAACCAAGGCAGAAGTGTGAAGATCACCAACAGATACTAGATACAGTACTGATGACCCTTGAGGGCCAAAGTGAGAAAGCACTTTAGTAGCCCTTTACAAGAGGGCTCTGCCAATGCCAGCGCAGCTGTGTGCAATGCTCACAGACAAAACAAGGCCAAGTGGGGCTACTGGGCGTTCTCCTAGCTTTCCCTATGGTCAATGTTTGCCTCTCATCTAGTTCAAGATTATCTAAGAGGTTGAGGGGTAAACTTATACCCAATTCTCTTCAAGACACAGGATCATTCTTCTACACAATGGGCACACATTTATAGATTAGGTATGGAGGGGAGGTCTAGAACTAGCGTGGTTTTTCAAATCCAAGTCGCCAGAGGCTGCTTGTAGACAAGCTTATCAGTACTACTAGCTCCCAGATTCTAGCCATTGCTTCTAGTGGTCAAGCTCTTCTTGGAGGCTTATGCCTGTCTCCCAGAGCTTAGGAAGCTGGGTTTGTTGCTGAAAGGCAACAAGAGCTAGCTTAAGCCTTTCTTACTAAGTAATCTAAGGCAGAGAGGCAAGTTATTTTGCCTGTATTTATACATGAGAAAGATCCCCCAAAGCAATTCATCTTTGAGAAAGCACCCAAAATGTGATTCTCAGGTGTCTTCATTACCAGTCATGTGACTTTCAATGCCTGGATACTCTGTAGTATTTTATTCAATGCTAATGAGATGACTGGGGCATCTACATAGGCTCTGGATGGGGAGTGGTCGCTGGTGACTCCAAGACATTAAGATTGGGGCTTCCAACATCCACCCCCCACCCAAGAAAAACATGAGGTGAGAAGGATGGCTAATAATTGGTCATCCACTATAATGCAAGCTCAGTAACGTAGAATAGCTTGTTTCCAGGTCACTGAAAATAGGGAACTTCCTGGAGACACAGGTAGCCCCAAAAGGGCCCCTTTCCACAAGCCTAGACTTGCCCTGCATCTCCCTCCATCTTGCTGTTCATCTGAATCCTATAGTTCCTTTACTACAACAGAGCAAGTGACTGTGAGGCGTGATAGGAAATTAAATGAACTGGGAGGTGATATGGTCCCCGATAATTGTCCATTTTTAGTGTAGGTGACTGTAATAGGGAGGCCAGATCTGCCCAGTGCCATCAATAGCTGTGGAGGGACTTCAGGTTGACTCCAGCTCAGATAAGAGCTGAAGCCAACTCCATCTCCACTAAGCCCTCCCCCACCCTATTCAGGGAAGCTCCCCTTTACTATGTAGATTGACTACCTGAGGCCTGGGAGCTTCAAGGGAACCTGTGTCCTCCTCTTTATTATGATAAGTTATGTAGATTAACCACCTGAGGCCTGGGAGCTTCAAGGGAACAGGCTGTGAGCAGGCATATCCGCCTGCATCATGTGAGCCCTGCCAAGTCCATGCATCAATTCTAACTAGAATGATAGGTTAGTTCAAATGAATATTATGAGACAGAGTGTAACTCTATTGGCCACCTGCGTGCGGCCTAGCATGCCCTGTAAGTGTTGTATCTTCATTGGTCACCTGCGTGTGACAAGTTTGTCTGTGATGTTTGCCTTATAACCAGGCTGGAAGGCCACACGGACATGCGGTCCCAGCTCCCGAGTCTGGGCTGCAGACATGCGGTCCCAGCTCCCGAGTCTGGGCTGCACACGTGCAGTCGGTCCCAGCTCCCTAGTCTGGGCCCTGATCCTGCACACGTGGTCAGCAGTTTCAGCTCCCGAGTCTGGGCTGCGACCAAGGCCGGTCGGTTCACTTTTTGTTCACTTTTTACTTCCCCAATAAAACTGCCTTTTTGTCACCTTGTAGCTGGAGACTGTGTGGTGGACTCTTGGGGGAACCAGGAATCCCCTCCCTTGGGAGGAGACCCTGTTTCATTGTAGCGAACCCCCACTCTACTTCAGTGACCACCTACAACTTGCAATTCACATCTAAAATGAGAAGACTCGCAGGTCTGAGACTAAACCATAGGATAGTTGAGTTCATCACACAAGCCATCAGGCTGAACTAAAACCCCCAGCCAGTGTTCAATGGAGAACACACCCCTGGTGTCAAATACTTTTTACATGGAGGACAACCACTTTTCCAGCAGCTCACTCCTAAGTGCCAACTGGTAGCTCTTCCATGCCAACACAGAGGACTTCTAAGTTCTTCCCATTAGGATTCTGTTTCAATTTCCCAGATGCTCTGGGGATGTGAAGCAGTCCATTTTGGTTTGGGGACAGAACTTGCCATAATTTACTCATCAGACAAAAGTAAATCTGCTACTGCTAGGGCAAGCAGAGGTGAAGAGCTCACCAATGTTGAGCTGTCCTAGGAACGTTCTATGGGGCATCCTAGTCCAGTCACCTCAAGTCCTTCCAAGAACACGGGTGACCTCATTTAGTCTTGTGTTTGTATTCGACAGCATTCAATAGCAGCCAAGCATTTGGGCACCTTTCATGATCAGACACATCATACCTTCTCTTTAGTCTAATGAAAACTTTCCTTTTACTTAGATTTGACATCAGTACTTTACAAATTCCCAAGTTTCCCTAAGGTATGCAATGCAATCCTTTGCACTCACAAGGTAGGACTCAAACTCAAACCCAACCCGCCCAGGTTCTATCACTGACATTGATAACAACCTCACATCAGTTTATGGACCCCATCATTCATAATCTTGAGGCTGGCAGTCTTATGACATTTAAAACATGCTGGAGTGCCTCTTGAGTCCGAACAGTGGGCACCGTTGGTGAGTTCAGCCTGAGTCTCCAGAAGGGAACTCAAGAGCTGGTACTGTTTGTACTTACAGAGTTTCTGTGCTGAAAATGTAACCACTGATACAACAGTGTTAGGAGGTGGGACACTCTCGAGGAAAGGTGGTAATAATAGCTTTTCAAATGGGAGAATGCACACATCACATGAGCACATTCCTTATGAGTGGATGCATTTACACCTCTCACCTTTGGCCAAAGAATGGCAAGGAGGGCTCAGCCCATTGTGGTCTGGTACTTGCCTTTCACCCTTAGAAACAAGACTTTTGTTCTTTGAGCATATCAACTGTTAGAGTAGCACAAAATGGGCAAAGACAGTTGGCTTTTTCAGGCTTGAGCCACCTAGAATATATTCAAGTCCAGAGCAGATTCAGGTTGAGGGAGTTCATAGGAAAACCACCCAAAGCATGCCCGGATACAGCTAGCTTCAAAGGATTTATTCCTCAAAAGGAATCTCACAAGCCATGTTTAAATGATATAGCTAGTTGTTTCTTTCTAGTTCCAACAGCCACCATTCTATTCTTTCAAGTTGAGATAGTGTTCCCTTTATCAGACAAACTAGTTAGAGAAATCTATAGCTGGATAGCAAATCTGAGTAGAAGCTAAAATATGAGGCTCCTAGGAGTAGGGACAGCTGTCTGGCCAGCAGTGGGGTACACAAATCTGTATGGAGGGAGCAACAGGAGCCTGAGCCGTTATGTAGCCAAACCCAACTTTTCTAGACTTACAATGCTGGGAAAGTACAGAAAACTCCTCAGTTTGAGGCCTCCAAGACTTTTTATGAGAACACATCTGATTGATCTAAAATGACTCTCCTAGTGCAGTTCCTTCACTTGTAGGAGATCCCTAAAGCTAATATCCCTGCTGGAGAGACACAGAGACTTATGTGGCTGCAGCTGAAGAGTTTTCCCCAGACTTTCAGCCCCCGCCCTGTTCCTCAGCTTCTGAGCTCTACTTTTGCATTGGAGTTTTGTCTTCAGTCGGCTTCAGAGGTAGCCATCTCTCAGAGAAGTGATTCCCTTGGCTAAACAAGTTTATACTGTCCTTTTAGTCCAAAGAACTTAGATGGCTGTATTGCCTGATACTCTTCCACTGGTATTTAAATTTTCTTCACCAGATGCTGCTGGATATTTCCAATGAGCCTGATCTCCACTTTTGGACAACTTAGCAACCTCCTTCACTGTTCTTACTACTCTTCTATCACTGTATTTTAGGAGTGTCCAGTAACTCATGTCCAGTGACCTTTGATAAAGTCCAGGCAGATCTACCCATATGTTGACCCTTGAAAACTGTGGTAATTTCCATTGCTGCCATGCAAGCTCATGCTTACATGCAAACACTGCTCACACCTAATTACAGACCAATTTTAGTAAACTTCCTTTTAAAAAGAAATCAATGCAAGACTGTGCCGGACAATCCTGGGGAGCTTTCTGCGGGGGCCAATCCTCTGAGACCAAAGGAAAGGGCAGGAAGAAGAGTCCTGATACATGGACTTTGAAAAGTCAGAAAGGGCGCCACAGTGGGCCCACCCCGGACCCATGGGAAGGCACCAAAGGCGGGAGGGCTGGCTTGCTCCACAAGAGCAGACAGCAGGATCCAGCGGGAACTGAATTCCTCAGTGCTGGAAGGGCACAGCTAGGCCTCCACTCAGGAACATCTCAACTTGTGTCTGTGCCATTCTCAATACAAGCATGCTGAGAAAAGAACCACTGGACAAGACCCTATCCAAGAAAAGCCAGCTTGACTCTCCCTGGTGATCCAGAGAGAAGAGCCGAGATCTTCAGGAGACATGGGACATGATCCAGTTAGGGGGAGTCTGCATGGAGCACTTCCCAAGAAAGGAAGTTCTGCATTCAAGTTCATTATAGCATGAAGCACACACCAGACCAACATCAAGTAGGGAGGTGGTTTATATGCATGGGCAAGAACACCAGCCTATAGTGTCTACCTCAATTTCTTCACACAAGAGCTTGCATGAAGCAGAATATACCTGCTTCTGAGTGATAATTCATCTGGTTTCACAAGGAAAAGAAGAACTGAAGACATGCCTCGTTTCTCTTAACACTGAACCTCAAACATGATCCAAAGTGAGCTTCAAGAGACAAGCTTACCTATGAAGGGCAAAAAGGTCATTCCTTAAGTTTCAAAGGTTTTAGAAGCTGAGAAATATACAGCCTAGGTAGGTGGTAACCTCATCTGTGACTCTCCACACAGAACATCCCAGAACCCAATCTGATGGGTCTGGCTCCTGGCCTATGCTGCCTCTTTCACACAGTATCCCCATAAATGGGAATTTTCTATTGTTAGAAGGAAGCAGAAGTTGTCATTTTCACCTGTCACTTTAATCTGAACCCTTCAACGTCCTTGTTTCTTCTGAGCCATGAGAAAGTGCATGGCATTCCAGCTAGGTATGTCTTTGGAACAGCTGCTGGACTGGTTTTTCTTTGGAAAGTTTTTAGCTAGCTCACTTTCAGGTTCTACAGAGTAAAAGGCATTTTTGGTCAGGAAAGGAAAGAGGATGAGCTCATGAGACCCTACGGAGCAGCTTGGAGGTGGAAGCTCAGGATCCAGAGTCATCTGTTCAAAAGTGATGTGCTGGTTCATAGACTAGTTTCTATCCTCCCTCTCACCACTCATTCAAAGGACAAGGGTCGACTCAAGTGAATTTGATAGGTTGAGGAAATCTTGTTCAATATCTTTCCAGCATCTTCCATACCCCCTTAAAGAAAAAAAAATCCCTGTATTCAGGCCCAGAGTTAGGGATCAGGCCATACTTCATTCTCTTTACAACCACATTAAGTCTGCACACCAATGTCTTTAACTTTGGAACTATACTCATTTAGACATATGCTCATTGTATCTCTCCTCTACCACACCAGGAAGAGCAGTTTCCAGAAAACAGAAGGATTTTGAGGTCTGGGGTTTGGCTCCAAGGGTGGAGTGCCTTTCCAGAAATTGCCATACCTTGTGTTTTAAGCTCAGTACCAGCACAAAAGTAAAGAAAATGAGTAACTGACTGATGCAGTTAGCACATGTACCAGAAGGAATGTGAAGGCTAAAAGTCCACTGAGGGTTTGAGTAGGGCAAAGGCCTCCAAGTTTTGGCCTCGGGCCTGAATTGCAGTTCCTTCATCAGGTGAAGGCATCCTGTTGTGTTCCAGGAGAGCAAGAATACACTGAGGCACAATTTAAGGTGGGAAGGGGATTTACAAAGGGATTTTATTTACAATCTGAGACCAGGAACCAGAGCCACCCTCCACCTCCTAGCGCTTGCCTGTGACTACCTTGTTCTGGGTTAGTTACCCAGTACCCAGACCTGAGTCCTGACTTAACCTCTGAACTTCCACCTTAATTTCTAACCACCTCAGCCTCCCGGCCTCCAAACCTCCAGAGGACCAAGCAACCATCCTCTAGGATCCTCTCCTCAAGTTTTAAGCCTCAAGCCCGCCCCTCACCCCTGGTCTTAGGCTTCTATGCTGGCCCCAGGTTTCCGACCCTCCCTCAGGGCCCAGGTTTCGGACCCTCCCTCAGGCCCCAGGTTGCTGACCCTCCCTCAGACCTCAGGTTTCGGACCCTCCCTCAGGCCCCAGGTTGCTGACCCTCCCTCAGACCTCAGGTTTCGGACCCTCCCTCAGGCCCAAGGTTTCCGACCCTCTCTCAGGCCTCAGGGTTCGGACCCTCCCTCAGGGCTAAGGCTTCGGTCGGTTCTGCCCATTCCTCTGGCCGGTCTGGTACAGCTCCACTCCTCTTCCGGCCGCCCTGGTTCTCCTCACCGCCCTACTCAGCTTCTCCTCCTCTCCTCCGCCTGCTCTTTTCTTCCACTGACCAGCCGGGCTCTGCTCCTCCCCTCGTTGCCAGTCTGGACTCTGGCTTCTTCCCTTTCCTCTCTGTCTCCTTCCCCCTCCTATCCCCAAGTACTCCCCTCTAATTTCCCCACACCAGCAGTGCAGGGGTGGAGCTTCCGGTCCCATCAACATAGGGCGGGATCTCCTCCTTCTGCAGTGGGGCGTAGCCATCACACCAACGTGGGCCAATGCCAATGACCATCCTATTCCTTCAAGTTTCCTATTCACTCTATCTTTCCTGCCCAGCTGCAAAACCCAGACAAATGGGTGAGAATTTCATTTGAGTCTTGCCAGGCCTCAGGTAAGAAACACTTCCTCCCCCTCCCTCCCACCCCCCCACTCTGCACCATGACGCTGAAATTGGCAATCGAGCAACCTTGGAAGCATCGCGAGACAGAGAACGCGAGGACAGCCAAGGCCCAGGCGCATAAGTAGCCGTCCCTCGGTCCTGGGCTCGCACACTGCCGGCCTGACCAGCTCGGGCGGAGGTCGTCTCTGCCATCTGTGCAGTCCAGTCAGAGTCGCCCAGGAGGGAAGAAGGTGTTCTGGCTCGTGGTCCTTGCGCCTCGTTTGGGATTCATCGAGTTTGGGAAGCACTGCCGCTGGGGTCGACATGTCGGTGCCAAGCGCGCTCGTGAAGCGGCCTCCTCTCCAGTGCACGGCTGGGGCCGTCCTGGCTCGCAATGAGAAAGGTGAGCTTTCCATGGAGAGAGTGAAGGTGAAACGCTATGTATCCGGAAAGAGGCCACACTACGCCCCTCTGGAGTCCTCAGATGAGGAAGAATTTCAGGTCCTAAAGCGAGCCAGAGAACGAGCCACAGAGCCTGAGGAGCAGGACGAGGACTCATTTAGTGACCCTCGTGTGCGGCGCTTACGAAACCGGATCAGGGAAGATGTGGAAGCCAGATTGGCTCGACATCGGGAAACAGTGGAACCTGAAGTGGTAGGAGAAAGTGACTCCAAAGTCCAGGGAGATGATTGTCACATGGAAGGAGAAGACAGCAGTGAAGGAGAGGAGGAAGAAATGCATGATGAGGAAATAGAACGGCGCCGTGGCCTGATGTGCCAGCGAGCACAGGAAAGAAGAAAGGAAGAGATGGATGTCATGGAGGTGGAAGAGGAAGGACGTGCTGGGGAAGAGTCGGAATCAGACTCTGAATACGAAGAGTACACAGACAGTGAAGACGAGATGGAGCCTCGCCTGAAGCCAGTCTTCATTCGAAAGGAGGACCGAGTGACAGGTCAAGAACATGAGGCCCAAGCCCTAAAACAGAGGGAGTTGGAGCAGGAAGCTAAACGCGTGGCTGAGGAGAGGCGCAAGTACACACTCAAGATTGTCGAAGCAGAGACCAAGAAAGAGCTCCAGGAGAACACACGGTCCCTGGCCGCACTGGATGCTCTAAACACTGATGATGAAAACCAGGAGGATGACTATGAGGCGTGGAAAGTTCGAGAGCTCAAAAGAATCAAGAGGGACCGAGAAGACCGAGCAGCACTTGAAAAGGAAAAAGCAGAAATTCGACGCATGCGAAACCTGACTGAGGAAGAGAGACAAGCTGAGCTTCGGGCAAATGGGAAAGTCATCACCAACAAAGCTGTGAAAGGCAAATACAAGTTTTTACAGAAGTATTACCACCGAGGTGCCTTCTTCATGGATGAGGATGAAGAACTATACAAGAGAGATTTCAGCGCACCGACCCTTGAGGATCATTTTGACAAAACGATCCTTCCCAAAGTCATGCAGGTCAAGAACTTTGGACGTTCTGGTCGTACCAAATATACACACCTTGTGGATCAAGACACCACTTCCTTTGACTCAGGATGGGGTCAAGAGAGTGCCCTGAACAGAAAGTTCTTTAAACAGAGGGCAGCTGGATTATGAGATGTTATTTGAGCGACCATCAGCCCAGAAGTGGAGAACGACCTAAGATCCAACTATATTCCAACTGTGGACACAAGGACTCAACATCTGGTCCTTGGTTTCCTTTTAACATCCTTTATGTGGTTCTTGTATGCAGCCTACTGGAATAACTACCCCCCTGTGCTTCTGGGCTGCCTAGTCTTTGAAGGTGTTTGGTGAGGTCTGGACTCCTATTGAGAAACCCACAGAAAAGTACTATCCAGATAGGCTTAGAGTCTTACAACTTGAGAAATCCTGTTTCTCTCTGTGACCTCCCAAATTTACTTAGGACTGTTTCAGGTTTTTCTCTAGCACCTTGTCTTGAGTCAGTGAACATGTAAGTGGACAGTGTATTACTTCTACCTGAGGGTTAGGAGTACTTATTAATCTCTGCTCACTGAAATCTGTTGTGCATTTTTGGGTAGAGTCAACTTTTCTAAGTGAATATACTTTGTGATTCATCTGAGATGTATATATGTGTCAAATAAAAGTCAAACATTAAAAAAAACATATTAAGCACAGTGTCAAAAGTCTTCCTATGAAGAAGCTATGTCACCTCCTGAGATGACTTAGGTCTGCAGGTGACCAGGTCAAGGCTTGTCCAACTTCCGGCAGACTTAAAAGCATTGTGTACTGAGCAGGAAAGGAGTGTTTATTCCTGGGGACAAAGTCCTAGTCACTGAAGACACATGCCCTCTGGTGTACCCAGATTCTTGTAAACTGGAGGGGAACCACTCAAGAGATTAGGGAACCAACACAAGGTGACTGCTGCTAGCAGGAAAAATCAGAAACCATCTCTACTTTCCACCTGCAACCAAGGCAGAAGTGTGAAGGTCACCAACAGATACTAGATACAGTACTGATGACTCATGAGGGCTGAAGTAGAGTGGGGGTTCGCTACAATGAAATAGGGTTCCCCCCAAGGGAAGGGATTCCTGGTTCTCCCAGGAGTCCACCACACAGTCTCCAGCTACAAGGTGACAAAAAGACAGTTTTATTGGGGAAGTAAAAAGTGAACAAAAAGTGAACCGACAGGCCTTGGTCGCAGCCCGGACTCGGGAGCCGAAACTGCCAACCACGTGTGGAGCGCAGACTCGGGAGCTGGGCTTGTACACACCTGGGCGGCCCAGACTCGGGAGCTGGGA
This sequence comes from Perognathus longimembris pacificus, assembly GCF_023159225.1. NCBI lineage: Eukaryota > Metazoa > Chordata > Mammalia > Rodentia > Heteromyidae > Perognathus > Perognathus longimembris. The sequence continues at coordinate 26,845 of NW_025960817.1, read as the reverse complement.
CCGCCCCCGTGTGGCCTTCCAGCCTGGTTATAAGGCAAACATCACAGACAAACTTGTCACACGCAGGTGACCAATGAAGATACAACACTTACAGAGCATGCTAGGCCGCACGCAGGTGGCCAATAGAGTTACAGTCTGTCTCATAATATTCATTTGAACTAACCTATCATTCTAGTTCGAATTGACGCATGGATTTGGCAGGGCACACATGACTCAGGCGGATATGCCTATTCATAGCTGGTTTCCTTGAAGCTCCCAAGCCTCAGGTGGTTAATCTACATAACTTATCATAATAAAGAGGAGGACACAGGTTCCCTTGAAGCTCCCAGGCCTCAGGTAGTCAATCTACATAGTAAAGGGAGCTTCCCTGAATAGGGTGGGGGAGGGCTTAGTGGAGATGGAGTTGGCTTCTGCTCTAATCTGAGCTGGAGTCAACCTGAAGTCCCTCCACAGCTATTAATGGCACTGGGCAGATCTGGTCTCCCCATTACAAGGGCCAAAGTGAGAAAGCACTTTAGTAGCCCTTTACAAGAGGGCTCTGCCAATGCCAGCCCAGCTGTGTGCAATGCTCACAGACAAAACAAGGCCAAGTGGGGCTACTGGGCATTCTCCTAGCTTTCCCTATGGTCAATGTTTGCCTCTCATCTAGTTCAAGATTATCTAAGAGGTTGAGGGGTAAACTTATACCCAATTCTCTTCAAGACACAGGATCATTCTTCTACACAATGGGCACACATTTATAGATTAGGTATGGAGGGGAGGTCTAGAACTAGCCTGGTTTTTCAAATCCAAGTCGCCAGAGGCTGCTTGTAGACAAGCTTATCAGTACTACTAGCTCCCAGATTCTAGCCATTGCTTCTTGTTAGGTTTTTAAAGTAGGTAGCCGGTAAAGGAGAACGCCACGCGGTATTCAGGCAGGAGAGAACGTTTATTACCGAACTGCTGGCCTGTGGCCAAGGTGATCCATGGCCTGAGAGAAGGGAGAGAGAGAGAGCGCGCGACCCCCACCCAGCCCTGCTTTATTTAGGGCAGGGGCAAGGGGTGTGGCCAGGTGGATTAGGAGGTGACCTCAGGGAAAGAGGAGGTAACTGCCTCCAGGTCTGCTGGTTACCCAGGTAACTGGGTGGAGACTTAATGAGGTGGGGGCATCTGCTTGTAGCCCTCAGGGAGAGGACCTAACACTTCTAGTGGTCAAGCTCTTCTTGGAGGCTTATGCCTGTCTCCCAGAGCTTAGGAAGCTAGGTTTGTTGCTGAAAGGCAACAAGAGCTAGCTTAAGCCTTTCTTACTAAGTAATCTAAGGCAGAGAGGCAAGTTATTTTGCCTGTATTTATACATGAGAAAGATTCCCCAAAGCAATTCATCTTTGAGAAAGCACCCAAAATGTGATTCTCAGGTGTCTTCATTACCAGTCATGTGACTTTCAATGCCTGGATACTCTGTAGTATTTTATTCAATGCTAATGAAATGACTGGGGCATCTACATAGGCTCTGGATGGGGAGTGGTCGCTGGTGACTCCAAGACATTAAGATTGGGGCTTCCAACATCCACCCCCCACCCAAGAAAAACATGAGGTGAGAAGGATGGCTAATAATTGGTCATCCACTATAATGCAAGCTCAGTAACGTAGAATAGCTTGTTTCCAGGTCACTGAAAATAGGGAACTTCCTGGAGACACAGGTAGCCCCAAAAGGGCCCCTTTCCACAAGCCTAGACTTGCCCTGCATCTCCCTCCATCTTGCTGTTCATCTGAATCCTATAGTTCCTTTACTACAACAGAGCAAGCGACTGTGAGGCGTGATAGGAAATTAAATGAACTGGGAGGTGATATGGTCCCCGATAATTGTCCATTTTTAGTGTAGGTGACTGTAATAGGGAGGCCAGATCTGCCCAGTGCCATCAATAGCTGTGGAGGGACTTCAGGTTGACTCCAGCTCAGATAAGAGCTGAAGCCAACTCCATCTCCACTAAGCCCTCCCCCACCCTATTCAGGGAAGCTCCCCTTTACTATGTAGATTGACTACCTGAGGCCTGGGAGCTTCAAGGGAACCTGTGTCCTCCTCTTTATTATGATAAGTTATGTAGATTGACTACCTGAGGCCTGGGAGCTTCAAGGGAACCTGTGTCCTCCTCTTTATTATGATAAGTTATGTAGATTAACCACCTGAGGCCTGGGAGCTTCAAGGGAACAGGCTGTGAGCAGGCATATCCACCTGCATCATGTGAGCCCTGCCAAGTCCATGCATCAATTCTAACTAGAATGATAGGTTAGTTCAAATGAATATTATGAGACAGAGTGTAACTCTATTGGCCACCTGCGTGCGGCCTAGCATGCCCTGTAAGTGTTGTATCTTCATTGGTCACCTGCGTGTGACAAGTTTGTCTGTGATGTTTGCCTTATAACCAGGCTGGAAGGCCACACAGACATGCGGTCCCAGCTCCCGAGTCTGGGCTGCAGACATGCGGTCCCAGCTCCCGAGTCTGGGCTGCACATGTGCAGTCGGTCCCAGCTCCCTAGTCTGGGCCCTGATCCTGCACACGTGGTCAGCAGTTTCAGCTCCCGAGTCTGGGCTGCGACCAAGGCCGGTCGGTTCACTTTTTGTTCACTTTTTACTTCCCCAATAAAACTGCCTTTTTGTCACCTTGTAGCTGGAGACTGTGTGGTGGACTCTTGGGGGAACCAGGAATCCCCTCCCTTGGGAGGAGACCCTGTTTCATTGTAGCGAACCCCCACTCTACTTCAGTGACCACCTACAACTTGCAATTCACATCTAAAATGAGAAGACTCGCAGGTCTGAGACTAAACCATAGGATAGTTGAGTTCATCACACAAGCCATCAGGCTGAACTAAAACCCCCAGCCAGTGTTCAATGGAGAACACACCCCTGGTGTCAAATACTTTTTACATGGAGGACAACCACTTTTCCAGCAGCTTACTCCTAAGTGCCAACTGGTAGCTCTTCCATGCCAACACAGAGGACTTCTAAGTTCTTCCCATTAGGATTCTGTTTCAATTTCCCAGATGCTCTGGGGATGTGAAGCAGTCCATTTTGGTTTGGGGACAGAACTTGCCATAATTTACTCATCAGACAAAAGTAAATCTGCTACTGCTAGGGCAAGCAGAGGTGAAGAGCTCACCAATGTTGAGCTGTCCTAGGAACGTTCTATGGGGCATCCTAGTCCAGTCACCTCAAGTCCTTCCAAGAACACAGGTGACCTCATTTAGTCTTGTGTTTGTATTCGACAGCATTCAATAGCAGCCAAGCATTTGGGTACCTTTCATGATCAGACACATCATACCTTCTCTTTAGTCAAATGCAAACTTTCCTTTTACGTAGATTTGACATCAGTACTTTACAAATTCCCAAGTTTCCCTAAGGTATGCAATGCAATCCTTTGCACTCACAAGGTAGGACTCAAACTCAAACCCAACCCGCCCAGGTTCTATCACTGACATTGATAACAGCCTCACATCAGTTTATGGAGCCCATCATTCATAATCTTGAGGCTGGCAGTCTTATGACATTTAAAACATGCTGGAGTGCCTCTTGAGTCCGAACAGTGGGCACCGTTGGTGAGTTCAGCCTGAGTCTCCAGAAGGGAACTCAAGAGCTGGTACTGTTTGTACTTACAGAGTTTCTGTGCTGAAAATGTAACCACTGATACAACAGTGTTAGGAGGTGGGACACTCTCGAGGAAAGGTGGTAATAATAGCTTTTCAAATGGGAGAATGCACACATCACATGAGCACATTCCTTATGAGTGGATGCATTTACACCTCTCACCTTTGGCCAAAGAATGGCAAGGAGGGCTCAGCCCATTGTGGTCTGGTACTTGCCTTTCACCCTTAGAAACAAGACTTTTGTTCTTTGAGCATATCGACTGTTAGAGTAGCACAAAATGGGCAAAGACAGTTGGCTTTTTCAGGCTTGAGCCACCTAGAATATATTCAAGTCCAGAGCAGATTCAGGTTGAGGGAGTTCATAGGAAAACCACCCAAAGCATGCCCGGATACAGCTAGCTTCAAAGGATTTATTCCTCAAAAGGAATCTCACAAGCCATGTTTAAATGATATAGCTAGTTGTTTCTTTCTAGTTCCAACAGCCACCATTCTATTCTTTCAAGTTGAGATAGTGTTCCCTTTATCAGACCAACTAGTTAGAGAAATCTATAGCTGGATAGCAAATCTGAGTAGAAGCTAAAATATAAGGCTCCTAGGAGTAGGGACAGCTGTCTGGCCAGCAGTGGGGTACACAAATCTGTATGGAGGGAGCAACAGGAGCCTGAGCCGTTATGTAGCCAAACCCAACTTTTCTAGACTTACAATGCTGGGAAAGTACAGAAAACTCCTCAGTTTGAGGCCTCCAAGACTTTTTATGAGAACATATCTGATTGATCTAAAATGACTCTCCTAGTGCAGTTCCTTCACTTGTAGGAGATCCCTAAAGCTAATATCCCTGCTGGAGAGACACAGAGACTTATGTGGCTGCAGCTGAAGAGTTTTCCCCAGACTTTCAGCCCCCGCCCTGTTCCTCAGCTTCTGAGCTCTACTTTTGCATTGGAGTTTTGTCTTCAGTCGGCTTCAGAGGTAGCCATCTCTCAGAGAAGTGATTCCCTTGGCTAAACAAGTTTATACTGTCCTTTTAGTCCAAAGAACTTAGATGGCTGTATTGCCTGATACTCTTCCACTGGTATTTAAATTTTCTTCACCAGATGCTGCTGGATATTTCCAATGAGCCTGATCTCCACTTTTGGACAACTTAGCATCCTCCTTCACTGTTCTTACTATTCTACTATCACTGTATTTTAGGAGTGTCCAGTAACTCATGTCCAGTGACCTTTGATAAAGTCCAGGCAGATCTACCCATATGTTGACCCTTGAGAACTCTGGTAATTTCCATTGCTGCCATGCAAGCTCATGCTTACATGCAAACACTGCTCACACCTAATTACAGACCAATTTTAGTAAACTTCCTTTTAAAAAGAAATCTATGCAAGACTATGCAGGACAATCCTGGGGAGCTTCCTGCGGAGGCCAATCCTCTGAGACCAAAGGAAAGGGCAAGAGGAAGAGTCCAGATATTTGGACTATGAAAAGTCAGAAAGGGTGCCACGGTGGGCCCACCCAGGACCCATGTGAAGGCACCCAAGGACAAGAGAGCTGGCTTGCTCCACAAGGGCAGAGCAGACAGCAGAATCCAGCGGGAACTGAAGTCCTCAGTGCTGGAAGGGCACAGCTAGGCCTCCACTCAGGAACATCTCAACTTGTGTCTGTGCCATTCTCAATACAAGCATGCTGAGAAAAGAACCACTGGACAAGACCCTATCAAAGAAAAGCCATCTTGGTTGTTGAAAGCCCCCCAGCAAGCACATGTAGAGCCATCTTGCAATAAGCTGACATTTTGACAAAACTCAGGGCTAGGCAGGGCAGATAACCACCCCCAAGGCTAGGCAGGGCAGATACCCACCCCCAAGGCTAGGCAGGGCAGATAACCACCCCCAAGGCTAGGCAGGGCAGATAACCGCCCTCAAGGCTAGGCAGGGCAGATAACCACTCTCAGGGCTAGGCAGACAACCACCCATGATTACTGGAAAAACCGCAAATTCCCTTTAAGGAAAGGACCAATTAGAACCCTGTAACTATGCTTCTTGCTTCTGTAAACCGCTTCTGCAAACCCCTTAAAAACCCCCCACAAATCGAGCCTCGGCGCGCCATCTCCCTGCGAGGACTTGGACGCCCGGGTACCCGCAACCCTCAATAAACCTCTTGCTGTTGCATCCATCGCGTGTCTCGCTGATCCTTGGAAAGGGGTCTCCCTAGGGAAAGACCACCCAAAAACTCGGGGGTCTTTCAGTTGTCCCTGGTGATCCACAGAGAAGAGCCCAGATCTTCAGGAGACATGGGACATGATCCAGTTAGGGGGAGTCTGCATGGAGCACTTCCCAAGAAAGGAAGTTCTGCATTCAAGTTCATTATAGCATGAAGCACACACCAGACCAACATCAAGTAGGGAGGTGGTTTATATGCATGGGCAAGAACACCAGCCTATAGTGTCTACCTCAATTTCTTCACACAAGAGCTTGCCTGAAGCAGAATATACCTGCTTCTGAGTGATAATTCATCTGGTTTCACAAGGAAAAGAAGACCTGAAGACATGCCTCATTTCTCTTAACAGTGAACCTCAAACATGATCCAAAGTGAGCTTCAAGAGACAAGCTTACCTATGAAGGGCAAAAAGGTCATTCCTTAAGTTTCAAAGGTTTTAGAAGCTGAGAAATATACAGCCTAGGTAGGTGGTAACCTCATCTGTGACTCTCCACACAGAACATCCCAGAACCCAATCTGATGGGTTTGGCTCCTGGCCTATGCTGCCTCTTTCACACAGTATCCCCATAAATGGGAATTTTCTATTGTTAGAAGGAAGCAGAAGTTGTCATTTTCACCTGTCACTTTAATCTGAACCCTTCAATGTCCTTGTTTCTTCTGAGCCATGAGAAAGTGCATGGCATTCCAGCTAGGTATGTCTTTGGAACAGCTGCTGGACTGGTTTTTCTTTGGAAAGTTTTTAGCTAGCTCACTTTCAGGTTCCACAGAGTAAAAGGCATTTTTGGTCAGGAAAGGAAAGAGGATGAGCTCATGAGACCCTACGGAGCAGCTTGGAGGTGGAAGCTCAGGATCCAGAGTCATCTGTTCAAAAGTGATGTGCTGGTTCATAGACTAGTTTCTATCCTCCCTCTCACCACTCATTCAAAGGACAAGGGTCGACTCAAGTGAATTTGATAGGTTGAGGAAATCTTGTTCAATATCTTTCCAGCATCTTCCATACCCCCTTAAAGAAAAAATAATCCCTGTATTCAGGCCCAGAGTTAGGGATCAGGCCATACTTCATTCTCTTTACAACCACATTAAGTCTGCACACCAATGTCTTTAACTTTGGAACTATACTCATTTAGACATATGCTCATTGTATCTCTCCCCTACCACATCAGGAAGAGCAGTTTACAGAAAACAGAAGGATTTTGAGGTCTGGGGTTTGGCTCCAAGCGTGGAGTGCCTTTCCAGAAATTGCCATACCTTGTGTTTTAAGCTCAGTACCAGCACAGAAGTAAAGAAAATGAGTAACTGACTGATACAGTTAGCACATGTACCAGAAGGAATGTGAAGGCTAAAAGTCCACTGAGGGTTTGAGTAGGGCAAAGGCCTCCAAGTTTTGGCCTCGGGCCTGAATTGCAGTTCCTTCATCAGGTGAAGGCATCCTGTTGTGTTCCAGGAGAGCAAGAATACACTGAGGCACAATTTAAGGTGGGAAGGGGATTTACAAAGGGATTTTATTTACAATCTGAGACCAGGAACCAGAGCCACCCTCCACCTCCTAGCGCTTGCCTGTGACTACCTTGTCCTGGGTTAGTTACCCAGTACCCAGACCTGAGTCCTGACTTAACCTCTGAACTTCCACCGTAATTTCTAACCACCTCAGCCTCCCGGACTCCAAACCTTCAGAGGACCAAGCAACCATCCTCTAGGATCCTCTCCTCAAGTTTTAAGCCTCAAGCCTGCCCCTCACCCCTGGTCTTAGGCTTCTATGCTGGCCCCAGGTTTCCGACCCTCCCTCAGGACCCAGGTTTCGGACCCTCCCTCAGGACCCAGCTTTCTGACCCGCCCACAGGCCCCAGGTTTCTGACCCTCCCTCAGGACCCAGGTTGCTGACCCTCCCTCAGGCCCCAGGTTTCAGACCCTCCCTCAGGCCCAAAGTTTCCGACCCTCTCTCAGGCCTCAGGGTTCGGACCCTCCCTCAGGCCTCAGGCTTCAGTCGGTTCTGCCCATTCCTCTGGCCGGTCTGGTACAGCTCCACTCCTCTTCCGGTCGCCCTGGTTCGCCTCACCGCTCTACCCAGCTTCTCCTCCTCTCCTCCTCCTCCTGCTCTTTTCTTCCTCTGACCAGACGGGCTCTGCTGCTCCCCTCGTTGCCAGTCTGGACTCTGGCTTCTTCCCTTTCCTCTCTGACTCCTTCCCCCTCCTATCCCCAAGTACTCCCCTCTAATTTCCCCACACCAGCAGTCCGGGTGTGGAGCTTCCGGTCCCATCAACATAGGGCGGGATCTCCTCCTTCCGCAGTGGGGCGTGGCCATCACACCAACGTGGGCCAATGCCAATGACCATCCTATTCCTTCAAGTTTCCCATTCACTCTATCGTTCCTGCCCAGCTGCAAAACCCAGACAAATGGGTGAGACTTTCATTTGAGTCTTGCCAGGCCTCAGGTAAGAAACACTTCCTCCCCCTCTACTCCCCCCCCACCCCGCACCATGATGCTGAAATTGGCAATCCAGCAACCTTGGAAGCATCGCGAGACTGAGAACGCGAGGACCACCAAGGCCCAGGCGCATAAGTAGCCGTCCCTCGGTCCTGGGCTCGCACACTGCCGGCCTGACCAGCTCGGGCGGAGGTCGTCTCTGCCAGCTGCGCAGTCCAGTCAGAGTCGCCCAGGAGGGAAGCAGGTGTTCTCACTTGTGGTCATTTCGCATCGTTTGGGATTCATCGAGTTTGGGAAGCACTGCCGCTGGGGTCGACATGTCGGTGCCAAGCGCGCTCGTGAAGCGGCCTCCTCTCCAGTGCACGGCTGGGCCGTTCTGGCTCGCAATGAGAAAGGTGAGCTTTCGATGGAGAGAGTGAAGGTGAAACGCTATGTATCCGGAAAGAGGCCACACTACGCCCCTCTGGAGTCCTCAGATGAGGAAGAATTTCAGGTCCTAAAGCGAGCCAGAGAACGAGCCGCAGAGCCTGAGGAGCAGGAGGAGGACTCATCTAGTGACCCTCGTGTGCGGCGCTTACGAAACCGGATCAGGGAAGATGTGGGAGCCAGATTGGCTCGACATCGGGAAACAGTGGAACGTGAAGTGGTAGGAGAAAGTGACTCCAAAGTCCAGGGAGATGATTGTCACATGGAAGGAGAAGACAGCAGTGAAGGAGAGGAGGAAGAAATGCATGATGAGGAAATAGAACGGCGCCGTGGCCTGATGCGCCAGCGAGCACAGGAACGAAGAAAGGAAGAGATGGATGTCATGGAGGTGGAAGAGGAAGGACGTGCTGGGGAAGAGTCGGAGTCAGAGTCTGAATACGAAGAGTACACAGACAGTGAAGACGAGATGGAGGCTCGCCTGAAGCCAGTCTTCATTCGAAAGGAGGACCGAGTGACAGGTCAAGAGCATGAGGCCCAAGCCCTAAAACAGACGGAGTTGGAGCAGGAAGCTAAACGCGTGGCTGAGGAGAGGCGCAAGTACACACTCAAGATTGTCGAAGCAGAGACCAAGAAAGAGCTCCAGGAGAACACACGGTCCCTGGCCGCACTGGATGCTCTAAACACTGATGATGAAAACCAGGAGGATGACTATGAGGCGTGGAAAGTTCGAGAGCTCAAAAGAATCAAGAGGGACCGAGAAGACCGAGCAGCACTTCAAAAGGAAAAAGCAGAAATTCAACGCATGCGAAACCTGACTGAGGAAGAGAGGCGAGCTGAGCTTCGGGCAAATGGGAAAGTCATCACCAACAAAGCTGTGAAAGGCAAATACAAGTTTTTACAGAAGTATTACCACCGAGGTGCCTTCTTCATGGATGAGGATGAAGAACTATACAAGAGAGATTTCAGCGCACCGACCCTTGAGGATCATTTTGACAAAACGATCCTTCCCAAAGTCATGCAGGTCAAGAACTTTGGACGTTCTGGTCGTACCAAATATACACACCTTGTGGATCAAGACACCACTTCCTTTGACTCAGGATGGGGTCAAGAGAGTGCCCTGAACAGAAAGTTCTTTAAACAGAGGGCAGCTGGATTATGAGATGTTATTTGAGCGACCATCAGCCCAGAAGTGGAGAACGACCTAAGATCCAACTATATTCCAACTGTGGACACAAGGACTCAACATCTGGTCCTTGGTTTCCTTTTAACATCCTTTATGTGGTTCTTGTATGCAGCCTACTGGAATAACTACCCCCCTGTGCTTCTGGGCTGCCTAGCCTTTGAAGGTGTTTGGTGAGGTCTAGACTCCTATTGAGAAACCCACAGAAAAGTACTATCGGGATAGGCTTAGAGTCTTACAACTTGAGAAATCCTGTTTCTCTGTGTGACTTCCCAAATTTACTTGGGACTGTTTCAGGTTTCTTTCTCTAGCACCTTGTCTTGAGTCAGTGAACATGTAAGTGGACAGTGTATTACTTCTACCTGAGGGTTAGGAGTACTTATTAATCTCTGCTCACTGAAATCTGTTGTGCATTTTTGGGTAGAGTCAACTTTTGTAAGTGAATATACTTTGTGAATCATTTGATGTATATATGTGTCAAATAAAAGTCAAACATTAAAAAAAACATACTAAGCACAGTGTCAAAGGTCTTCCTATGAAGAAGCTATGTCAGCTCCTGAGATGACTTAGGTCTGCAGGTGACTAGGTCAAGTGATGTCCAAATTCCGGCAGACTTAAAAGCATTGTGAACTGAGCAGGAAAGGAGTGTTTATTCCTGGGGACAAAGTCCTAGTCACTGAAGACACATGCCCTCTGGTCTACCCAGATTCTCGTAAACTGGAGGGGAACCACTCAAGAGATGAGGGAACCAACACAAGGTGACTGCTGCTAGCAGGAAAAATCAGAAACCATCTCTACTTTCCACCTGCAACCAAGGCAGAAGTGTGAAGATCAACAGATACTACATACAGTACTGATGACCCATGAGGGCCAAAGTGAGAAAGCACTTTAGTAGCCCTTTACAAGAGGGCTCTGCAAATGCCAGCCCAGCTGTGTGTAATGCTCACAGACAAAACAAGGCCGAGTGGGGCTACTGGGCATTCTCCAGCAGGCACCCCATTTTCCTAGCCTTCCCTATGGTCAATGTTTGGCTCTCATCTCATTCAAGATTATCTAAGAGGTTGAGGGGTATACCTATACCCAATTCTCTTCAAGACACAGGATCATTCTTCTACACAATGGGCACACATTTATAGATTAGGTATGGAGGGGAGGTCTAGAACTAGCGTGGTTTTTCAAATCCAAGTCACCAGAGGCTGCTTGTAGACAAGCTTATCAGTACTACTAGCTCCCAGATTCTAGCCATTGCTTCTAGTGGTCAAGCTCTTCTTGGAGGCTTATGCCTGTCTCCCAGAGCTTAGGAAGCTGGGTTTGTTGCTGAAAGGCAACAAGAGCTAGCTTAAGCCTTTCTTACTAGGTAATCTAAGGCAGGGAGGCAAATTATTTTGCGTCTATTTATACATGAGAAAGATCCCCCATAGCAATTCAGCTTTGAGAAAGCACCCAAAATGTGATTCTTAGGTTTCTTCATTACCAGTCATGTGACTTTCAATGCCTGGAAACTGTAGTATTGTATTCTATGCTATGGGATGACTGGGGCATCTACATAGTCTCTGGATGGGGAGTAGTCACTGGAGACTCCAAGACATTCAGATTGGGGCTTTCAACATCCACCTAATAAAAATATGAGGTTAGAAGACTGACCATTGGCTAATAATTGGTCATCCACTATAATGCAAGCTCAGTAACGTAGAATAGCTTGTTTCCAGATCACTGAAAATAGGGAACTTCCTGGAGACACAGGTAGCCCCAAAAGCGCCCATTTCCACAAGCCTAGACTTGCCCTGCATCTCCCTCCATCTTGCTGTTCAACTGAATCCTGTAGTTCCATTTACTACAACAGAGCAAGGGACTTCTGAGAGGCGTGATAGCAAGTTAAATGAACTAGGAGGTGATATGGACCACGATAATTTTCCATTTCTAGTGGGTCAGAGAGCAGTGGAAGGGGAGAGGTACGTGTGCAGGGGTCCCTGCACGCTGGTGCTCTCCCAACCAGCGGGAGAGGCAAGGAAGCGCACCCTGCTGAGTGTGAACCCAGCATAGGTAAAGAGACGCCAGTTTCCCGCACCCATCCCAACCCAACCTTTCGCCAGCAGTTGGACAATCAGAAGACTCAGGAGAGGTTCAAGACTGCTCTCAGTTTTAGTGGGGCAGACCCGATCTTAAGTATGGGCAATGGCAGCAGGAAGAGGAGGGTGTAACATACCTAGCCAGGTGCGATGATTGGTTTTCCAAGCTGTCAGTCAAAGGCGGAAGGCCATGGGACCTCCCTAAGAGGCGGCCTAAGTATTAGCAGGACTGCCCCCAGGTTACTGCCGGCAGCCATCTTTCTGCACATGGTCTTAAGGCTGGGAGGCGTGGCCAGCTAGAGCCACCTTTCCAGTTCCGGACCCAGAAGGCAGGCAGGGCTAACCAGGATCCCTCTTCCCGGAGGTGGTGCAAGCAAGCACGCTCCCAGTGACTGAGGCAGGTGGGGCTCTTCAGGGCCTCATTCCCAAGGCACAACAACCACACACCTCCGGGGCGCGGACAGGCGGGGCCAGTCGGGTGCCCCACATACGTGCACCTACGTAGGGGCTGTGAGCTGTCTGTCCAAGGGTGGAGAGCAGGGGGACCACCCTAAGGGGCAGTCTAACTCTATGTCACAGCCCACAGGACTGCCTCTGGGTTTACCACCAGGCGCCATTTTGGCTACACGTGGTCCCAAGGCTGGGAGGTAGGGCCAGCTAGAACCCTTTTTCTTTTTCCTTGGATCCCTGAAGGCGGGGGTGGGGGGTGGGGGGGCATCCACGTGGCCCCAGGGCTTGCAAAACAGGTAGGGCCAGCTAGAACCGCCTCTTAATGATGCAAGGCATCCGGCCAGGTGTGCCCCATAGTTATTCATATGAACAAGATATTTCAACACGCAAAATACATGAAAAACAAAATTGTAGGCAAAAATTTTTAAAGTATAAACTTAGCATCTTTAGAGTAACCAAATTCATTATTTCTTTCTTTGGATACAGCCAGTAAATATTTGAAACGGATTAGTACAAATTTTATAGTACAGGAGAGTCACTGCTGTGGTTATGCAACATTCAAAGGTAACTGAGGTAGTAACAAAATCCTCATGGATATTAATCAGAGCAGCAATAGTCACTTCCTCCTAACTTGGCTGATTGTGGCTTCCTTCCACATAAGATAATAGGACATTAATAGATAAAATTTGACAACTGCTAGGTTGAATTTCTTTTACCCTTTAAAAATAATCTATACTGAAGAAGTTGCAGTGTCTGTGTGTGTTCACTTTTTGAAGAGGCTTCAAGTAATTCAGACATAACAAATGTCTTTTTTTCCCCCTGCTTTCTGCAGAATGCTCTCATTTTCTCCTCTATCATCTTAAAAACAGATCCATTTCTGTTAACCTCCTAGGCAGCCATTGAACTGGGTATCATCTGTGGACCACTATATTTATGCTAGCAGTTTCAGTACAACTGTCACCACCAACCCCAAGCCAAGAGTTTATGTAAATATAGTAGGATACAAAGTTCAAGAAAGGATATGGGAGCCATACAATAAAATATTATCTGCAATATCATAGATCATTTGTCATACAGTGGGTCATGTAGTCCAAAGAGTGTGAAGGCTAAACATTATCCTTCACCTGCTGTGGTAGTTTTTCTTGGATTTGAGTAAGAAAAGTAGACACATTTTAAAACACAGAGCATAGTGAAGGTCAAGAGATATGGAAATCAACTGGAGCTATTAACTTCATCCCAAGATTGGAGTGGAAGTCAAAACTCAACACCTTACAGAAAAACTGAGTTGACAATAAAAATGTTATAAACTTAGTCCGAGACAGGTAGCATCTGTAGAGGCTCTGTTTCCTGGCAAGCCAGAGTCTAGGGATGCCGAATTACAGAGCAAAATTCACAGAAAAAGGCACCTAATTCACACGATAAGCTGCACACCTCTTCCACAAGCTAATGTAACGTAAGCTGCAATCATTTATGGTGGTTAAAACCTGAGATTTTTAAGAAATGTCATGTTGTTTGTCACTCTGACAGAATGCGTGACATAAACAGCCTAAAAGAAGGACAGATTTACTGAGCCCACGGTTTCAGAATTTCAGTCCATATCAGGATGAGAATGGAGGAAGAGCTTCTATCTTACCAGACAGAGAGAGGGGGAAGGAAGAGTTAGAAGACAAGATACAAACCCCAGGAACCCAACCAGAGGCTTATTTCCAACAATACCTGACCCCTTACAGTTTCTTCAACTGAACACAAAATAGTCAACATTAGAAACTGCGGGAGCCTTTTCATATTCAAACTTAACTTTATGCTTCTGATCATCTCTTTTTTTTAAAGCATGTTTTCGTAGTAATTTTCAATACTTCTCACCAACTCCCCCCCATCACTGAGGAATTAATATTTTAAGCTTTCAATTACCTGATCCCTAGCTAAAGGGAGTTTTAGGTTTTTTTATTATTGTTTATATTTGTTACAGTTTCATACATTACATCATGGGTTCATTTCTTGCACTATTTGTTACCTCCTCCCTCATTCCCCACTCTCCCTAGTCCATTCCCTCTCCCCCCATGAGCTGTTCAGTTAGTTTACAACTAATGGTTTTCCAAGTATTGCTCTTGGAGTCGCTTGCCTTTTTATCCTTTGTCTCTCAATTTTGATATTCCCATTAATATCCCTAGTTCTAATACCTGTATATACAGTATCCAGGGTACTCAGATGAGATACAGTGGATACAATCACAGGAAGGGGATACAAGAGGATCATCAACAATAGAAGCTAGTGTTTCACATAGCATGTTGAAAGTAATTACAACAGTGATATAACACACGTTTCCATTACATGGAGTTCATTTTACTTAGCATCATCTTATGCATTCATAAGGGGATTGCTACTGGGCTTTGGTGATCCTCTGCTGTGACTAGTCTAAACCTGTGCTAATTATTCCCTATGAGGGAAACCATAGAGTTCATGTTTTGGGGGGGGTCTGACTCACTTCACTGAGTATAATTTTTTCCAGGTTCTTCCATTTCCTTATGAATGGGGCAATGTCATTCTTTCTGATAGAGGAATAAAATTCTATTGTGTATATGTACCACATTTCCCTGATCCATTCGTATACTGAGGGGCATCTGGGTTGGTTCCATATTTAAGCTATGACAACTTGTGCTGTGGTGAACATTGCTGTACTGTTGACTTTAGTGTGTTCTTATTTCTAGTCTTTTGAGTAGATGCCCAAAAGTGGGGCTGCTGGGTCTTAGGGGAGTTCTATGTTTAGCCTTCTGAGGAATTTCCATAATGCTTGCCAGAGTGGCTGAACCAGTTTACATTCCCACCAACAATGAAGTAGGGTTCCCTTTTGACCACATCCCCTCCAACATTTATTATTGTTAGTTTTCTTGATACAGGGCATTCTACTGTGATGAGACGGAATCTCAATGTTGTTTTGGTTTGCATTTCTTTTATGGACCTTTTTCATATGTCTCTTGGCCATTATCATTTCTTCATCAGAGAAGTCTCTTTTTAAGTCCTTAGCCCACTTGTAGAGAGGGCTGTTGGTTCTCTGTGGTTTTGTTTTGGAAGAATTTAATTTTTAAAATTTTGCATATATTTTAGATATGAGGCCTTTGTCCATTGTATGGCTGGTAAAGATCTTTTTCCCATCTGTGTGCTTTCTGTTTATCTTGCAAGTTATATCCTTTGCCCTGCAGAAGCTCTGCAGTTTGATGGAGTCCAATTTGTCCAATCTTTCTTTGATTTGTAGCATTTCTGGGCCGTGATTAAGGAAATTTCGTCCTGTGCCAAGGAGTGCAAGTGTTTGTCCTACTTCTTCTTGTAGTGTTTTCAGGGTATCTGTTTTAATTTTGAGGTCTTTGATCCATTTGGAATTGATTTTGGTGCAGGATGATATATAAGGATCTAGTTTTAGTTTGTTGCAGGTGTTGAACCAGTTTTTCCAGAACCAGTTGTTAAAGAGACAATCTTTCTTGCATCCTAATTTATGGTTAATTTATCAAAGAATAAGTAGGCATAGTTGTGTGAGTTCATTTCTGGGTCTTCAGTTCTGTTCCATTTGTCTTCAGGCCTGTTCCAGTGCCAATACCAAGCTGTTTTTATTACTATAGCTTTATAATACAGCTTGAAGTTTGGTATTGAAATTGCTCCAGCACTGTTCTTTCTGCTTAGGATTATTTTTGCTATTCTAGGTCTTTTATTGTTTCATATGAATTTCTGGGTTAGTTCCTCTATTTTATTAAAGAATGGTGTTGTGATATTAATGGGTATTGCATTGAATTTGTAGATAGCCTTTGGCAATATTGCCATTTTGATTATATTAATCCTCCCAATCAGGAGCATGGGTGGTTTCTCCATTTCCTTATTTCTGCCTTAATATTTTTTTCATGTTTTTAAATTTCTCATCATAGAGATCTTATACTTCTTTGGTTAAGCTTATTCCTAGGTATTTTATGTTTTTTGAGGCTATTGCAAAAGGAGTTGCTTTCCTGATTTTGGCCTCAGTCTTTGGGTCATTAGCATATAGAAATGCCATTGATTTTTGAGACTTCATTTTATATCCTGCTACATTGCCAAAGTCAATTCCTGAGATTCGATGCTCTGCTTCATCTAGTCTGGACTCTGGACTAGCTACTTGATTTTGAATCTCTCCTGTTTCTGACTGGTGTTTCTTGATGGTTTCCATGTCTTTGCCATAATTTTCTCTTAGTTCCTGTATGAACTTCTTTACTTCATTAATTTGGTTCTGAGTACTGTCTCTCAAATCTTTTAGCTGGGTAGCTATCGTTTCAATGGACTCTTGAAGTTCATTTATCTTTCTATTTGTGGAGGCCATGAAATCCCCTATTACTTTATCGATGTATTGATGTATTGATTCAAACTTTTCATTTAGCATTTTTATCAGTAGAGTTTGTAGAGCATTTGGAAGGTTTTCTTCTAAGTCTTTGTTTGACTGCTCTGCTTTCTGCTTGTTTTGCATGGGAGAGGACATCCCTGGCTTGCCATCTTGTGCTTCTTCTGCCCATTTAGATTGGAATTGGCAATCTGCAAGCACCTGTGAGCACTGTTTAAGACCCAAACTAAACCTTACCAAACACAGTTGTAGAAATCTTAGAAGTTATACAGATACCTTCCCTCTCGTTTTTGTATATAAAATCAGATTTGGTGTTCCCAAAGAATACAATTTCTGTATAACAACCAACCCTTAGCCCTGTATTCAGTAGTTACTTACTTACCGTTATAACCGTATTAGTGATTTTTGTTCTTATATTAAGTTCTTTTTGGACTGGTAAGATTTCTCTGTGAACTCCTTGATTCGCTCGGATTGAACAGGGATACCCTCTATCTGATAACCAGGGGTCAATGGAGTCTGGGGTCCTGGAAGTAAATTTAGGAGGGTAAGTGAGGGGTAGTGAAGTACATAGAGTAAAATGAATGGGAGGTGATGATTTTGGTTTAGTTTCAGTGAAGTGGAAAGTTGGAGAAGAGTAGAATTGGTAGAAGGAACGAGGTTAAAATGATAGACAATGGAGAGTCTGCAGAAAAGAGTAAAGGCCTTAGTTAAAGGAAAGTAATTTGAAAGAAAGAAAATTTGAAAAGAGAAATAAAGGAAAAATACAGGAGAACAAACACACAAAATACAAAAAAAAAACTTACAAAAAAGAAAAAAAACAATAAAACAAAGAAATAAAAACGGAAAACAAAAAACAAATGACAACTCAAAAATGGAAAATAAAAATAATTAAAAATGGAGTCTTGCTTGTTGGGTGGTCTCTTTCCAGTCTCTGGTTTACTTGCCATGGTCTACCTTCTATTTTCCTGCTGCTTGGCTGGTTTGGATTGCTTTCAGTTTTCAGGGTTTGGATCTGCTATGAACCTCCTCCCCTGTTAGTTAAATCCTGGGCTCTGTGGTGCCCACAGCTTGAAGGTACAACTTGGGTGTCCTCTGTAGATGGGGGATACTGAACAGTCTCAGTAACTGTGGCTCCTCCAGTCTGCTGTGGGTCTGCTGCCTTTAATGCCTGGCTCTGAATAGGCTGAGGACTCAGCAGTACAGGGACCTCTAGCCTGGTTTACCTGGCTGAGAGCTGCTTTCCCCGGGGGAGGTTCCTTCCTTCTGGGCAGGGCAACCTTCTCCTGGGTGGAACTGGCTGTGAAATTCAGCTTCATTTGCGGGAAGAATTGGGCTACCTCTGTAAAGGGGCTGTTTATCTTTCTCAGGAACTGTTACTCTCCTGTCTGTTTGTTCCATGCTGCCACTAGGTGCTAGCTGCTTTTAGTTTGATTTTAGACATTGGGGCTGTTGGAGAGTTGGCAGCCCCAGTGTCAGGGGGTGGGGTGGGGCCGGGCACCTCTGGCTGAGTTTACGTGAGTCTGTGAGCATTGGCCCAGGAATGATCCTCCCGCCTGGGTGGAGCTGGATCTCACAGTTCAGTCACTCTTGCCCTTTTCAAAGATGGTCCCTTTGTCCTCAATTTCCCTTGGCCCACTTTAGTCTGGTCTGACCCGGTCTATGCCAATGTCAAACATGGCACTTTGCTCTGGCAGTAGGGGAAGGGCTACCTTCCAGAAACTGCTTTGTGGGCACCAGTGAGAATGTCCTTTGGGGGATTCTCATGCTTTCTCTGCGAGTTTGGCCAGTCCGTGCTCAGCCTGCGATCCATGTTTGCCTGCCGCCATCTGGAGGATTTCTTCCTGGTCACTGTTGTGTGCTTTTGGTGCATGCAATGCTGGGTGCTGTGCCGGTGCTGGCACCGACGTGGTGGTGGGATGCAGCCAGGAGCTCAAAACTGTGTTTTCAGGCCAGCAAAATTGATTTTTCCTTCCTGTCCAGAATGCCTGTACTGTTATAACTTACTTGGGCTGTCTTTCTAGGGGTAAAAGTTTCTCTGGAATGCTAAAACTGGGATGTTGGAGGGAGCTTAGCTAGAGATCTGCTGCTCCTCCACAGACTGCTGTTGAGCCTTTGTGATCCTCTCAAGACTATCCTCCTTTGGTCTCACTATGTGAGTGTTTATAATGCTGTTTAATTAATCATGTCCAAGTGTAATTTTTTGTATTTTACTGAGATTTTATTATAAAGTAATTAATCTCATATTTCCCACAAAAGAAGTGGCGAGAAGGTAAGTTTATTGGTTATTATTCCTTAAGATGCTGGTGAAAGGGTAGATATGGTAATAGTCTCTTCCAGTCACAGCAATAGGGAGGACACTAAAGAATGGTGAATTTGAAGTTAACTTCTGCTATCACATATTGAGATCTGTCTCAAGTTCTAAAAATAAGATTCTATGTACACGAGCATATCTTATTTTTTTAGATTTGTGTTTTTAATTGTTTATTTGAGTTAGCTCTCCACATATAACTCAGGAGGCCTTGAACTCAAAATCCTCATACCTCAGCCTTACCTTCCCAGGTACCACAGATTTGTGCCACCCACATACCAAATACCTTGCTATAATGTTGAATCAGAATGATTACTACTTCCCTTTGTATATGTATTTGCCTTTCCATAAGTTAATGCATACACTAATCTCTACCTCAACTAGTTTTTACTTTGTTGTGTCACTTTATGAGATAGAGACTAGCTTGTGTATCCCAGACTGGCTGCAAACATACTTCTTCTCAGCTACTGATTGCTGAGATCACAATCTTTCTGGGTAAATGTATTTGAAAGAGCACTATATTTTATAAACATAGATTATTTTACAGGTTGATATAAAAAGTATGTTTTCCCAGGCTGATAAAGTACACTGCTGATAATTATTTCCCAGAATGATTCAAGGCTGTAAGACTTTCAAAGCAATGTAACAGCATAAGCATCCCCTCAGACTACATGGATACTCCTAAATTTCTCGGAACAGTTTATCTGTGAAGAGTAGGAAAAATTCACTTGTACCTGGGAAAATTAGCTGACCTACTAGCAGGAACAAATCAACATCAGTTGTTATTCCTAGTCTTGCCAGGAAGTGCCTCCTCAATTCTGTGGGATTTTCCTGGAATCCATTCCAAAAGCTAATCTATGGCCTTTGACCTATATATACACTCTGGCTATCTATTTCAACGTACTTTCCCATAGGTCTCTTTATAAAAGCCTCAGTGTTTTCTGTGCTGACAAACCATCCTAAATTCTTGCCAGACAGGTAAGTGGTAGCTGCATGAAAAGAAGAGCCAGGGTGAGGAGTTTAGTTTACATATTATTGATATGAGAAAGGTATTCTGCTCAGAGAACCCAAGAGATTTGAGAATAAGCAAAGGCTTCCCTTGGAATCTTAGATGCAAAGAATTTAGATTTCTCAATTCAATAAAAACATATATGACCAAGATCAATGGTGTCCCTAAAGGTATAGACAAAGGACAAGGAGCTGTGGGGTCTCTGAATAGTCTGTTTGTGTATGAGTGTATGTCTCTCTCTCTCTCTCTCTCTCTCTCTCTCTCTCTTTAGATTTCTCAATTCAATAAAAACATATATGACCAAGATCAATGGTGTCCCTAAAGGTGTAGACAAAGGACAAGGAGCTGTGGGGTCTCTGAATAGTCTGTTTGTGTATGAGTGTATGTTCTCTCTCTCTCTCTCTCTCTCTCTCTCGCTCTCTTTCTCTCTGGTTATTCTTTAAATAACTGATTTCTGATTGCTGATTGCCTCCTCACTCACAGACAAAATGCTGCCTACTCCAGTCCTCTCCAACATGTCCTGGATGCTGCTATCCTGCCTGATGCTCCTATCTCAAGTGCAAGGTGAGATTTCTCTTCATATACCTGTGAATTCCCTGGGAGTGTTCACAGCCAAAACTAAGAGAATATGTTCCTTCGTGTCCAGTTAGTATTGCAGAAGCCAATCCTCACAAAGGGAAAGCAGCTATAATATTCCTATTGTGTTACTTTTAGTGAGACCATCAGTGTTTTCTTTCATCTGTGAAATGATATAGTTTTTCATTTTGTCCAGACACACTGCTTTATTTTATTTTGGTGTATTGAAGCAGAAAAGTGTGGAAAGTCAGTGTAGAAAAGGTGAATGATCGAAAGTTCAAGTTTAAGAACTGTCATCTCAGAGTGGGATTTGGTGAAAAGAGATACAGGCCACAGTTGAAACAAAACTTTTCCTCCAAAGGGTTAGGTATCATACAGACTCTAGAGTTAATATCCCTCTACACTCAATCCTCACTGCTCATTTAATTCCTTTCTTGTCATTTCCTTTCTTCACCTTAGGTGAGGACTCCCAGAAGGATCTACCTTCTGCTCGCATCAGCTGTCCCAAAGGCTCCCAGGCCTATGGCTCCCACTGCTATGCCTTGTTTAAGGCACCAAAATCCTGGACTAATGCAGATGTGAGTGCTGAGATGTGGGGTTGGGGTTTGACATCGGTACCAGGAATATAAGATCTCAAATTTCAAACTTCACCTTTTCCTTGAAACTCCTATAAATACCTTTGTCTGAATATCCCTGAAGATATACTTACCCTTTTCTAACCTTCTTTATTATTTCCCTTCTTGCATAGTTGGCTTGCCAGAAGCGGCCCTCAGGCCACCTCGTGTCTGTGCTCAGTGGGGCTGAGGCCTCCTTTGTCTCTGCTCTGGTCAAGAACACTGAGATCAGCTACCAGTATGTCTGGATGGGACTCCATGATCCCACGCTGGTGAGATTCCATCATTTCCTCTTTGTTACCTCTCAAGTGGTTGTTCTGCCCCATACTTCTTGCCTGAACTGCAAAAGCCCAGGGATTCTAAAGAACACTACCTGTGGTTGCCATTCGGGATAAAAGAAGCCTCTGTATCTAGAAGAAGAACAAAATTCTGTGAAGGTTTCTAGTATTCAGATAAAAAATGAATGTGCCTGTAGTCAGCTTTAACACTGTCTTCAGGAGAGAATGTTGATAATCTGATTTCTGAAATTCAGGACATCAGGTCATACATACTGCAATCATTCTAAGTGAAGATTTATCTTTATAGGGTAAGACAGTATTTTTGAGGTCCATAGAATACCAAAAAATCATGTATAAGGAGGAACATATTATTTAAAGTGATTTGAAGTTCTTCTGGTAATTGAATGGGACAAGCCAATGGCATTCTGGTAGAGTGTCCCATAAAGGTACAAATCAAATGTGGAGCCATTACTGAAGTGTAAAGAAAGGGTTCAAGAAATAGATTATGCAGGCAAAGGACTGTGCAGGTAGAAGACGAATTACATTCCATCCTTGTGGCCTTGTCTTGTGTATAGGGCGAGGAGCCCAATGGAGATGGCTGGGAGTGGAGTAACTCTGATGTGATGAACTACTTTAACTGGGAAAGGAATCCTTTCATTTACTCTGATCGTGGTTACTGTGGGAGCTTGTCACGAAATTCAGGTAAGAAACCAAGGACCCACTTACAATCATTTTTGATTCCCCCTTTTACCTCCCAGTTCCTGTTCCTCCTGGGCTGACAGTTGCAATGTGGGATTGAATTCTTCCATCTCCTTTTTGTCTTCTTTCTTTGAATCTCCTTTCCTATAAAATGGGACACTGACAAAGACAAGGATGAAACTGTAAAGCCTAAGTCAGTTCTTTTACTGTGTGACAGAAACTCTGATTCTCCCAATATTTCCTTCTTTTATTTTGTCTCTCAAGGATTCCTGAAGTGGAGAGATTATAACTGTGATGTGCAATTACCTTACGTCTGCAAATTCACAGGCTAACCATGTGGGAGTTTGCAGCTGCATTATTGAGAAGCTCATCATAGACAAGAGAGCAAGTATAAAGACACATCTAGGAAGACAATCTTCTTCTCACATCTACATTTGACCCTTCATTCTGACTTGCCTTTTCTTCCCTCTTCCCTTTCCAATATACAATCCTTCTACTTTTGTGGTGGTCTCTTGTCACACAAAACCATATTAAAGAAAAGTATTCACACTTTGGGCTTTTGTTTTGCTTTTGTAGTAAGATTCTATGTAGTAGGGTTAAAGGTTTGGAAGAGAACATGCTGGGAGTTGCCTTTTCCTTGCTCATTCTACTCAGGCCTAAAGGAACAGGCATCCCCATCAGTCCTCACAAGGAGTGTCATATAGTTCTCAGTTATAGACATTGCCATTCCACCCACACACTTACTAGCTGTCCTACTTATGGCATGATATAAGCATTCTTATGGGTGTTTGAGGTCCTTTAAACTGTGCTTCTGGAATTTATTCTCTGAAAAGCAATGTTTCTTCTTTAATTTTCAATCCACATTAGACTGTGACTTCCATAAAATTCAGTGAGATTTTTTTTCTCTAATCTTTCAGGCATAATGTGACACAAGAAGTCTTATATATTGTGTCTCTCTTCCCTTATGCAGTAAAATAAATATAAAGACAATTTAAACCAGCACAGTTTTTGGTTAGTAGTAGGGCTTGAACTCTGGGCCTGGGCACTCTCTCTGACTCTTCAACTCAAAGCTGGCACATTACCACTTGCTCCACAGTGCCCCTTTCGACTAGCACATTTTCTATAGAGTAAGCAGGCAATTAAGATAACAGAGAAAAACCCTTCCCTGATATTTGTATAAGCAATAAGCCCACACAATCATTTCATTTTTGTCTTACCTTGTAAAGTAACATGTTGAAATAAATACAAATCAGGACTATTGAAGTGGTAATTTTTTTTTAATGATGGGTGCTAAATGTGGGGTTACATTTAGAATGGCCAAACTTCTGAAGCTAAAGAAATAAAGAGGCCCAGGATTTACATGTGTTTTGCCTCCTGGGTTTTTTCAGGTCCTCCTAATAAAGGGCAAAAATAATCCCCTCACTGATCTGAAAGGTTTAGAGGAATATCAGTAAGTTGGAAACAAACCAAGACCAGGCTCCATAACACAGATCTAGATTTAGGTAAGCACTACTTATAAGACACTTCTCTGGGTTTGGGGATTTAGCTCAGTGGAAGAGCACTTTCCTAGGAAGTGCAAAGTTCTGAGTACAATCCTCAGCTCTGCAAAATAAATAGAAAAAAGACACTCCTCTTACCTTAGACGAAGTAGTCATTTCACTCTCTTTTTCTTTGCTGTCTTGTGAGCTAAGACATTATTTTGAATTGATGGCCCTGGGACTTTATGTTACACAAATACTGAGATTTTACAAGATTACCACTGTGCTGACCACCAGATAGCCAGGATCAAACATAACAGTGGTGGATATTTGGGGAAATTGTGTGATAAAAATGCATTTAAGTTGGAGCCTGAGGAAAATTCAAATGCATCATGGATATCAATAACTAGGCCATTGAGAAAGTGAAGGGGCTCATTCTCTCACAGCTAGAGCACAGAGTAAACCCAAACTATAACTTAGAAGGATAAATTTATACCCTAAACAAAGGCATTTCTCCTTCATTCTCCTTCACTTACCACTAGTTTAGCAATTAGTGCAAATTTGAAAACCTGTTGAAAAAAATAACTTCAAAACATAGTATGTTTCCTTGGGTCTGGCTCACTTGACTTTATAGGATTACTTCCAAGTCTTCCCATTTCCTTATGAATGGGGACATCTCATTCTTGATGGAAGCATAGAATTCCATAATGTATGTATATACCATATATATGTAATACACATATATAACATATGTATATACTATATATAAACATACACATATATGCCACATACATACATACATACATACATACATACATACATACATACATATATACATATGGACACATCACATTTTCTAGATCTATTCATTTACTGAAGGGCATCTAGATGGGTTCCATGTATTAGCTATGGTAAACAGTGCTACAATAAACATGGTTGTGCTGGAGCTTTAGTATGACCAACATCTGTTGTTATTAAACTTCCTGATTATGGCTGTTCCAATTGGGGTGATATGGAATACCAATATTGTTTTGATTTCAATTTCTTTTATGGCTAGAGATATTGAGCATTTCTTTATGTCTCATTTGGCCATTCACATTTCCTCTTCAGAGAAGTTTCTCTAAAAGTCTCTAGCCCACTTTTTAATGGGGTGGTTGATTCTTTAAAGATTTGTTTTTGAGGAATTTAATTTTTTGAATTTAAATATATTTTAGATATGAGGCCATTGTCTATTGTATTGCTAGTCAACATCTTCTCCCAATTTGTTGGCTTTCTATTTATCTTGATAGTTATGCTGTTTGCCATGCAGGAGCTATGCAGTTTCATGAACTCCCATTTGTCCAAACTTTCTTTGATTTGTTGTATTTCTGGGTATTTTTGTGTTAGAAAAGTTATAGTTTACTTCTATTCCTCATAATCTCAGGAAAGTGTGAATTACAGATAAGCAAGCATTAATTTTACAGTATAGATTTTGGAGCTTTCTTGGTGACTTGAAACAATTTTTCTTATTGTTTTTAAGAAAAATGAAGGATTTTATTTAGTGAGCAAGAAAAATATATGAACAACAGAAATAAAACTGCATGTGAATCTCCAAATGCAAGGCTACAAATCAAAATCACTGGTAAAACAAAGAAAATGTTAACTGGCTATGGGGAAGCCAATAATTTGTGAGCTTGTCAAGATGCCAATAATAACTTTCCATATGTAAATGTAAAAAGAAAAGGGAATAAAATGTGATATGCAATATTTAATGACTATAGAAAAGTTATGTAGCAAATCACGTACAATAGCCATATAAGAAGAGGAAAAAGAGAAATTTATAGAAGGAAAATACTAAGCGATATTGATTATTTATTTTCTAGAGACAGTTTGTATCCTAGATTCCAGAACCTCCAGGAATACTTAGGGAAATAAATAACACAAAATCAAGCTTACATATATTATATTCAAACTACAAACACCAGTGTCAAAGAGATCATCATCAATACAGAAATTAAAAGGGTATCTTACCTAGAGAGAACAAGGACAATTGCTAACTCCAAATTTTCATCAGCAAATGTGAGTAGAAATCAATTATTGAGTATGTTGAAATGAATTTTTAAAAAGCTAAACTACAGTTTTAGAGATCACAACATTATTCTTAAAAAGTGAGAGAATTGCTTTCCTGACAAACAACCTATGAGAGTATGTGTTTCCAGTAGAATTTCCTGTAAGTTAAAGACCTGAGTAAAATGTCAATAATGGTGGTCACATAACTCACAACTATGAAATAAAAGCATTTAAAACATCATGAGAAAAGTAACCATGAAATACCTTATTCTATTTTTAATTGAGTAGAAAAATAATGGTTTCCCTCATTGAGAATAATTAGTATACATCTAGGATATTCCTAGAGGAAGATTATAATAGCTATGTCCATATGAACATGTAAGATGATGCTAAGCAAAATGAACTCCAAATTATGTAAAATGTGGTTTAGCATTGTTGTTATTTTCAACATACCATGTGAAATCATGCCCTTTTTCTTTTGTCTTTCTTTCCTGTGATTTTTACCTCTAATATCACTGTAACTGATTTTAGTACCCTGGATATTATATATACGAGTATTGGAACTGGGGAAGGGAAAGGGAATACCAAAATCAAGAGACAAAGGATAAAAAGACAAACCAATACAGCAGCAATACTTTAAAAAGTATATGGTGTAAGGCAACTGTACAACTCCTTAAGGGGTGGAAGGACATGGGGAGGAGGGAGGCGGGGGAAAATGGAGGAGGAGGTCACAAGTTGGATAAAAAGATGTACTCACTGCCTTACATATGAAACTGTAACCCCTGTGTACATCATTTCAACAATAAAGAAATTTTAAAAAGGAAAAATAATGTTTACCAAAAGAAAAAATACTTACATTCTTTTGGGTGTTTATTCAAACTAAAAAGTAGAAACACCATTATAAATAACAATATGAGTAAGGCAAAATTATATAACAAAGCGTTCACTTTGTGGAAGGGAATCTTAGATTTCAGTACTCTTAGAAGGGTTGACACACATGACCCCATTTTTTTTGCACTTTTGAGACAAGAGCTCATTATGTAGTCAAAGCTGGACTGTAATTTGCTATGAAGCTTAGTGTGGCCTCAAGCTGAAAATCCT
>NW_025960816.1:0-33906 GCF_023159225.1 Perognathus longimembris pacificus | reverse complement strand
GAAGAGCTGCCAAGGCCGCGGCCTGTGCTTGGGTTCTTCCCCCACCCGGTGGGCGGTGGGCTCCGACCTTGGCGTTGCTCACCTCGGCGGGAGAGGCGAGGCCGGAGGGAACACAGGGATGGAGGTGGTCAGCCATCCCTGACGCTCACTGACGGGACGTGGTGACAGGTGAGCGCTGGGCCTGGGGCTTTGGAGACACCGCCAATGCCAAGTGGTTCTGTGTGTGTGGTGTGTGTGTGTGCGTGTGCGCGCGCACTGGTCCTGGGGCTTGAACTCAGGCCTAGCCACTGTCCCTGGCTTCTCTTTGCTCAAGGCTAGCACTCTGCCACTTGAGCCACAGCGCCACTTCTGGCCGTTTTCCATATATGTGGTGCTGGGGAATCGAACCCAGGGCTTCATGTACATGAGGCAAGCGCTCTACCACTAGGCCATATTCCCAGCCCACAAATGGTTCTTATTTTTAGCCCAAATGAAGCAATCGCAGGACTGGCGTGAGGCTTCTGGTTGATGTGGCCCCAGGACCGGGGAGTCGGTGGTCAGCTTCTGGAGGGGGTCCTCTGGCTAGATCCATTAGCCACTGAAGACCGTTGGCCCGGGACCCTGGGCTGGGGTCTGAGTTCTGAACAGAGGGGCCTGGGAGGTGAAGAGGCCCAGGGCCAGCCCCGGCTGTGCCTCGTCGTGGGAGCTGTGGAATGGTGCGGAGGTCAGCCGGCGGTCTTCCTGCCGCGAGGAGGGGTGCTGTCCTGAGAGAGGGGAGCTCTTCCAGGCCGGTGTCTCCCCTCGGGAGGCGGGTTGGGGAAACTCTCGGGCGTTCTGACCCGTGCCGGGCTCCGGGCGGGGCGCGGGCGGCTCCGTGCGCGCTGCCACCAGAGCCCATCTGCTCGTCCTCGGACAGCACGGCTGCCAGGGCGGCCAGGGCCGGCTCTGCCCAGCCACAGCCGCCTCCCCGCCGCTCCACCAGCCCCGAAGGAGGGCTCCCGAAAGGACGCCAGCAAGGAGGGAAGGGGGGAGATGGGGGGGAGGGGGAGGGGGAAGAGGAGATGGGGGAAGATGGGGGAGAGAGGGAGGGGAAGAGGAGATGGGGGAAGATGGGGGAGAGAGGGGGAGGGGAAGAGGAGATGGGGGAAGATGGGGGAGAGAGGGGGAGGGGGAAGAGGAGGGGGAGATGGGGGAGAGAGGGAGGGGGAAGAGGAGGGGGGAAAGATGGGGGAGAGAGGGGGAGGGGGAGATGGGGGAGAGAGGGGAGGGGAAGAGAGGGGGGAAGATGGGGGAGAGAGGGGGAGGGGAAGAGGAGATGGGGGAAGATGGGGGAGAGAGGGGGAGGGGGAAGAGGAGGGGGAGATGGGGGAGAGAGGGAGGGGGAAGAGGAGGGGGGAAAGATGGGGGAGAGAGGGGGAGGGGGGAGATGGGGGAGAGAGGGGGAGGGGAAGAGGAGATGGGGGAAGATGGGGGAGAGAGGGGGAGGGGGAAGAGGAGGGGGAGATGGGGGAGGAGGGGGAGGGGAAGAGGAGATGGGGGAAGATGGGGGAGAGAGGGGGAGGGGGAAGAGGAGGGGGAAGATGGGGGAGAGAGGGAGGGAAGAGGAGATGGGGGAAGATGGGGGAGAGAGGGGGAGGGGGAAGAGGAGGGGGAGATGGGGGAGAGGGGGAGGGGGAAGAGGAGGGGAGATGGGGGAGAGAGGGAGGGGGAAGAGGAGGGGGGAAGATGGGGGAGAGAGGGGGAGGGGGAGATGGGGGAGAGAGGGGGAGGGGGAAGAGGAGGGAAAAGATGGGGAGAGGGGGAGGGGGAGGGGGGAGAGGGAGGCATAGGTGAGAAGGAGGAGGGCTGAAAGCCAGGCGGGGTGCAGGGCCAGGCGCCAGCCCCCAGCCCCCCCCCCCCGCCTCCCACACCCCTGTGAGGCCTCCCGTGGGCTCTGGGGGAGGGGGAGCCCCGCCCGCCTCCTGGGCCTCTCCTCACCCTCAGCCCCCAGGCCAGCAAGGAGGAAGGAGGCCCCCGAGGCTGGGGTGACCCGGTGTCCAGCAGCCCCCGCCCTCCCCCCGACGGCGGGAACCGGGTGTGTGGTGTCTGCTCCCAGGGGCTCCCGGAAGCCGGGCATCACGGCCACCCCCAGGTCTAGCCTGCAGGCCGTGGGGGCCCCTTGGAGCCGCCTTTCCAGGCTCAGACTCCGCGTCAGTCCGGCCCTGCCCGTCGGGAAGCGGGGCGGGGCCTGCGGAGGGGGGGTCAGCGGAGGGCGGCCAGACGTTCACCGTACCCCCCGGAAGACAGCGGGGACAGCGGGGTGGCCCGCTCCCCGGCCGCGCCGGTCCCGACACGTGTGCGGCCCGGCCCTCCGCGCGCGCTCGGGACCTCCGGGCCGTGCGCGTGGCGACAAAGCCGCGCGTGGCTGGGACTCGCGGAGCCTCCGCCCAGCGCAGCGCCCGGCCCGCCCCGGTGCCCAGCGGACCGAGGGGAGGCCCCCTCCCGGGACAGCACTGACCGATGACACACCTGTGTGAGAGATGGGGGAAGGGTGTGTGCTGGTATGCATCTGCGGTGCGTGGTGTAAGTGTGTATGCTCTTCTGTGAGCAGCAGAAGCGAGAGGCCAAACCCGCTAGCGATGGCCCCACGGGGGTTCCCCAGCAGTCTGAGGGCCCTGCTAGCCCCCCGGGGAAGGGACGGTCCCCGGGTCACCCCACCGAGCGGGCTGTCTCAGGACTCGGGCGGGGCCGAGCTCCGCGTGGTGGGAATGGCCCTCAGGACCAGGGTCAGGTGTGCAGGGGGGCGTGGTCCGCGAGGGCGAGGGGGCCCGCGTGAGGAGGGGCGTCTGCGAGGCTGGCTTCTGGCTGGGGGGGGGGGAGGGCCTCGAGGGCCACAGCACGGTGTGATCGGTGGGTGTGACCGAGCGTGCACAGGTGATGGAGAGGCTTCGGTGTGATTTCGGGCCACCGTGGGTCTGGGGCCCTACGTACAAGTGCGACTGTGTAAGTGTGAGGGTTGTGTGTCTGTGTGCACAGCTGTGTATGTGTGCGCGCACAATCATCTCGGGTGTCCCAGGTGACTTCGTGAGCTGGTGTGGTTGTCGTGGCTCATGGGGCTTGAACTCAGGGCCTGGGCGCTGGCCCTGCGCCTTTCCGCGCCAGGCTAGCGCTCTACTGGGGCTCTTTGGGCCCCAGTGCCACTTTCTGATGGCTGATGGGGGATCAGAGTCTCCCGGCCTTTTCTGCTGGGGCTGGCTTTGAACTGCGATCCTCGGAGTTCAGCCTCCTGAGTGGCTAGGCTGACGGGTGTAAGCCAGGAGTGCCGGGCAGCTTCTCACACTGTTACTGTGGCGGTGATGTACAGAGGGCTGCAGTCACACAAGCCAGGTAAAGCGTCCACTTCTTCACGGGCGATGTCGCCCCTTCCCTCCATCGCTCCCTCGTGTCTTCCGGTTCGTGTTCCGCGTGGTGAGCACCAGCGCTGCGTCGGCTCCCCTTTGTCCCTCCACGTGGCCTTGGCTTCTCCCAGAGCTGCCATCTTCACGGGACGCGTCATCCGACGTGGGCCCCGATTCTCCCTTATCCTCTCTAGCCCTTCCTTCCTGGCGCCCACCCCCGGCCATCTGCGCCCTCTCCCGCCCACGCGCCCTGCCTCGGTGGCTTGCTCAGCCTCGTTCTCAGCCCGTTGGCCTCGTCACGGAGCGAGTGCCCTTCTTCCAGGCACAGACGTGCGGATGGTGGGCGGCTTCGGCTCGGCACCCAAAGGCTGTGCTCTTCCTTCTGCAGCGCCTGTTTTGATTACGAAGGTGATGCACAGAGGAGCTGGTTCCTCACGTCGTGTCGTGAATACGTTTTCTCCTGGGCAGTGTCACCCACCCCTTCCCTCACTCGGTTTCCCCCTCCCGTCCCGCCCACAGCTGCTTACTTCATTTTCCACGTAGTGTCCGGTGGGCACCGCTGAAGCCTTGCCCCGGGCGCTCTGCCCGTCTTCTTTCTCCTGGCCGCCACCTCCAAGGACCTCCAGCGTCCTTTAGTGGGGGGGGGGGTCAGACCTGCGCGCCCCGCCGGCGAGCCCCGGTAGCCCGCGTGCCCCACCGGCGAGCTCGCTCCCGCTGTGTCTCGATGCGCGTGGCCCCCCCCCCCCCCCCGCTCTAGAGGCCTTGGCCAGCCCCTCGTCACCCGTCCAGCCTGAGGCCTCCCCGTGACCCCCTCTTCTGCTGTCATTCCCCTCCGGGGTGTCAGCCGCTGTCCTGCCCCCGCTGGCTGGCATGACCTCATTTATTTGTTTACCGTCTGGTCTCCGCTCGCGTGGCCAGGTGGCCCCGGAGGGCAGCAGCCTTGCCTGTCCTGTTCCGTCCCACAGGGGACCCGGCGCTCGGTAACCACCCGGTGACTGACGCCCCTGGGACGGGAAGTCTGGAGCGAGGGGTGCGCCCGGGGGCCGGGGAGGAGGCCTGGCAGAGCTTGTGCTTGAACCAGGAAATCAAGTTCCCCATACAAGTTAGGCTGGGGCTCTCGCTGACATCATCCCTGGAGTGTTTGCTTTCTGGAACCATGGACGGCTCTTTTTCCTGGGAGCCTGGGTGCCGAGGAGGCGGGCCTGGGACGGGGCCCAAGGGGACACAGGCTTGCACCAGCCCCCCTCCCCCCGCCCCCCCAAGGCTGGGGTGCTGTGTTTCCTTACAAATGCCAGGACTCGGATGCAGTGAGGGTCCCCTTGCCCACTTGTACTAGGAGGAGCAGGTCCCCTAGAAGAAGCCCCACTGTGCCCAGGGGTAATTGATCCCCCCCTCTCACTCTCTCATACATGCATGTACATGGATGTGGAAATGAATCCAGCTCCTTCACCCACGTGCTGGTCCGCTTTTTTTGGGGGGGGGGGCAGTACTGAGGTGCAAACTCAGGGCCTGGCCACTGTCCTGGAGCTGTTTTGCTCAAGGCTGGCACTCTAGCGCTTGAGCTACAGCGCCGCTTCTGGCTTCTCGGTGGCTAAGGGGAGGTCAGAATTTCACAGAGTGCCGGCGTGGCCTGGCTTCAAGCTTTGCTCCACAGATCTCAGCCTCCCGAGTGGCTAGGATTACAGACACCAGCCACTCTGTGAACCTCCCGTTTCACCTTCCCCGGGGGGAGGCTAGATGCGGCCCGGCGACCGTCCCTGCGCCCTCTCCCGTGTGTGGGACAGGCTCTCATGACACCGGGGCGTTACCCGCACGCGAGGGTGGCCACCGTGCAGCGCCCCATCAGAGGTCTGGCACAGGAAACCCGACGCCAGCCCGGCTCTTCACTGCCATCGCTCTCGCTAACTGCTCCCGCCCCTGGGGACATTTGCTGAGGAAGGAGAGGGAAGGAAACTGCGGTGCACCAGCCGGGCATTTGACTGCAGAAGGGAAACCCGCTTTGCGGGGCGGCTGCGTGGACGAACCGGAATCCCAAAGGCCGGAGACAAATGGCACTTAAGCAGCCTTCCGAATAGATGGTTACAAAAGAGAATAGCACGGAGAGTCGTCATTTGTCCAGGTTGAGTCTCACAGTTGGTTTTTTAAAGAGCTTTCAGAGTTGCTTTCAGAGTTTTTCTTTTCTCTCATTCAGAGCCCGAAGCTTGAGCGCGTAGCCTTGCTTGTGCCGCGGAACCGCGCCTCCCGCTCAGTTCTTCACGTGTCTTTCAGGCGAGGCCCCGCTGCTGGCTGGGCGCAGCTGAGAGGCGACTCGTCGACCTTCGGGCTTTCCGTTGTTGCGGGGTCATAGGCTTGGGCCTCTGCCCAGCTCCCGTCTCATGGACCTTCCTGCTGGGCTCACTAGAACCACGATCCCCCCAATCTTAGCCTCCGTGTAGCTGGGGGCGACAGCTACAGCCCATGGCTCCCGGCTATGAGGTCAAAGGGGTTTAGGGAACTTCTCTGCCCCGGCTGGCCTCACACCACCATCCTCCCATGTGCAGCCTCCCAAGTTCAAGTAGCTAGAGTCGCGGGCATGAGCTCCCAGTGCCTGGCTCTGCCACAAGCTTGTAATTAAAGTGGGAGTAAAACTGAGCCCCAAGCTCACCTGATAAAAGTTTGTTCCACGACAACCAAGCCAGGAAAAACCCAAAACAAAGGCAGAAAGCGCTCTGTGGCTCCCCTTACCCTCTACCGATGAGAAGTAAGTTTCTCTCTCCAGAACACGCCGCGGGTGGGGCACCCAGTCTAACTGGGGCCGTCACCCAGTCCTCCAGCCTGCACCCGGGGCTCTGCCTCCCGTCTGCTGCCTCCCAGGAGGGTGGGTGGGGGTCGGGTGGGGGTGGGGGTGCTGAGAGAGCAGCAGGTGTGCTGTCCCATGGCCGGTCCAAGAGGGGGTGGGGGGATGTGGGCGCCTCTATCCCAGCCCTGGGCTTTCATCTAGGTATTGAGGGTGGGGGGTTCCCAACTCTGGAGGCCCCTCCTCCATGGCTAAGCTAGAACCTATGCCCCAGCGTTGGGAGGGGGACAGTTCTACGGCATTGAGCGAGGGACACGGATGATCTGCTGGGCAGGACCCCCGGGGATGGGGTCCCGGAACAAACGTTCCGCTCCTTTCTTTCTCTGCAAGGGCGACGCACCCTTCAGGACCCCAGGGGCTCGGTCCCGCGGGGAGCCGGCGCGCGCCGCGGTGCTGGATGAGGCCGGGCCCCGCTCGCGCGGCGGCCCCCCCCCCCCCCCCCCCGCTCCGAGCCGCGGCCTCACCCGCCCCCCGCGCGCGGCCCGCAGGGCGGCCCCGTGGAGATCCTGCCCTACCTGTTCCTGGGCAGCGGCAGCCGCTCCGCCGACCGGGGGGCGCTGGGGGCCGCGGCATCACCGCCGCCCCGACCACGTCGAGGGGCTGCTCCGCTGCCGCGCCTCCCCGAGGAGGACCACCCGACGGCCGAGATCGGGCCCGCTTCCCCGAGGCCATCGGCTTCATCGGTGAGGGGGTGAAGCGGCTGGGGGGGGTCCCCAGGGGTGCCCGCCCTCCCGCCTGACCTCTGCCCCCTCGCCCCGGCAGACTCCGTGAAGGACAGCGGGGGCCGGGGGCCGCTGCACTGCCAGGCGGGCATCTCGCGCCCGGCCACCGTCTGCCTGGCCTACCCGATCCAGAGCCGCCGGTGCGGCCGGACGCGGCCTTCGACTTCGGGCGGCAGCGCCGCGGGCTCATCTCCCCCCACTTCGGCGTCATGGGGCAGCTGCTGCGCCACTGAGGCACAGGCCCTCTTCTGCGGGGGGCTCCTCGCCGGCCTGCCATGTCCCCCCTCGTCCCGAGAGGGGTGCTGGGCTTTCGGATCTGGTGCTCTGTGGCTAGGGGTTCAAGGGCAGGCCCTCATGCCAGGGACAAGGACGGGGCGCGTCTGCACTCTCCTCTTCCCTCCCCCAGCAGAAGTGGACGAGACTCCGCACCAAGGCAGAAGTGGACGAGACTCCGCACCGCGGGCGCGCGGTGGCCTGTCACCACGGAGCCTTTGGCAGCTTGCAAGCCGCAGGAAGGGAGCTGACACCGGAGCCCGGGCGAGGGTGGCCCCAGGCCTGCAGCCCGAGCCTGGTGCTCCTGGGGGGGCTGTCATGGTGGGAAGTTCTTGCTCGCGCGTGTGTACGTAGGTGCGTGTCACCACGCTGGAAAGTTATTTGTGTTCAGTTGACAGTTAACCCCCCTTCCTCCCAGCCCTGCGGGCGGGGGTTCGGAAACTTAGCACTTTATATTTATACAGCGCGTCCAGGATGTGCCAATAAAATATTGTGTCCTGAGTGTGATCTCCAGCCCATGCCCGAGAGAAGGTTCCAGCGCGTTCCCTCCGCGGCTGGCGTCTGGGAAGCGGGGGGCTCTTCCCGGGCAGGTTCTGAGCTGGACGGCGAGGGCTTGGGGGGCGGTGTTCTGGCGTCTGCGTCTCGGAAGGGGCCCGGGCTCCCTTGGTCACACCCCAGACACGCTTTTTTTTTGGAATATGTAAGGTGGATCTAGGGGTGTATTCCAGTGTGTGGCTGCTCCTGTGGGGGTGTGCACATGTGTGTTTTCCCTCCGTGAGGCTCTCTCATAGCCGTGTGTGTGTGTGTGTGTGTGTGTGTCGCCAGCGTGGTCTCTTCTTGAAGGAGCGGGGGCACAGTCTGAATTCTTCCCCCATTCGCAGGTGTCATTGCACTGGCCCCCCCCCAGGCACTGACCCCCCCGCCATGGTGGCCCCCACTTCAGACCTGCTCCCCATCTCCAGAGGGCACGGGACGGGCTGGGGAGTGGTGGGTAGCCCCTCGTGCGGCCGGGAGCCCGGGAGGCGCGGGCCGGGCCAGCAGGGGGGGCTCGCCTCGAAGGCTGCGCGGCGGCGCTGGGGTCGGCGGGCGCGGGGTGGAGGGTCGGGCTGCCGGTCCCAGCCGCTCACGTGGCCGTCTATCGGGTCTGCTCCGTTTCCTCCTTGCCGACTCACTCAGGATTTGTCCCCACCGCCTCGGGAGGAAGCAGCTTCGGGGGGCGTGCTGAGGGCGTGCCGGGAAGCTGGCTCTGCTTCCCTGTCTCTGAATCTCACGTTCCCCAGCTGTGGAGTCGGCTCTCTCCTCAGCCCTGTGTTCAGGGTGTGAACGGTCGTGCTGGTCACAGAAGGGCCCCGTTGGCCGTCCTCAGGGCGGTGGCTTCCGGCCGAGGGGCGCATGGGGGGCACTCAGCGTGCGCCTTCGGCTGGCAGGCCGGCGCTGGCTTTGTGACGATGGCTGGATGGGGTGCAGTGCTGCCGTCCAGGCCTAGCCCTCCCGCTCTCGGGGGGGGGGGGGGGAGGACCGGGAGGAGCAGGGGTGTGCTCAGCCTTCCCGCGGGACCTGCCTGTGGTTCCCATGGCCAGCACCGGGGGGCGGGGGGCATCCTGCACCTCCTGCTACACAGCCCCGCCTCTCACAACAGCACTGGTGGCTCGGGCTGCCCTCCGCACCCCAGCCGCGCCCGCCTCCCGCCCGGGCTGCTGTTCAACGAGTGCGCTTCCTCATCGCTGCTCCGTCTGTTTGCTTGTTTGTATTTTTATTTATTTTTTGCCAGTCCTGGGCCTTGGACTCAGGGCCTGAGCACTGTCCCTGGCTTCTTTTTGCTCAAGGCTAGCACTCTGCCACCTGAGCCACAGCGCCACTTCTGGCCATTTTCTGTATACGTGGTACTGGGGAATCGAACCCAGGGCCTCATGTATAGGAGGCGAGCACTCTTGCCACTAGGCCATATCCCCAGCCCGCTTGTTTTTGTTTTTGTGCTGGTACTGGGGTTTGAACTCAGCGTCTCACACTCTCTCTGCTTGCTCAACCGGCACTCTACCACTTGAGCCACACCCGCAGCTCAGCATTTTGTTGGTTAATCCGAGATGGAGTCTCACGCACGACTTTTCTGCCTGGGTGGCTTTGAACCTCAGTCCTCCAGGTCTCAGTCTCCAGATTAGCTAGAACCCCACGGGCGCGTCAACGGCACGTGGCTGGGGGAGTCTAAGGGTGCAGACGCTCCACTGCCTGGGTGCTGGCGAGGGCTGTGGGGGTTCGGGCTGAGCGGGGCGTTTCGGGCGGGCGCAGGAGGTGGGTGGGGAAAGGGTCTCCCCAGCGGGAGGACCAGGTTCTGCCCCGGGCTGGGCCTGGGCCCCGCCCACACCACCGGTCCTCAAGGTGCTCCTGCCCTCTGGTGGCCGGAGGGGACTGTGGAGGAGCCACTCCCGGTGACCCTCCCCACGCCTCGCCCACCCCTTGCCCTCCCCACCCCTCCACCCACACCTCCCCCTCCCCACGCCTCCGCCCACGCCTCCCCCTCCCCACGCCTCCGCCCACGCCTCCCCCTCCCCCTCCCTCTCCCCCTCCCCCTCCTTCCCCCCTCCCTCCCTCTCGTGCAGGCACTGCATGCCTGTTTGAAGCAGGGGTCATTCCTTCCTGTTGGTTTGTTTTGAAGTTGTCTATGCTGGGGCTGGGGGGAGCCAGGCAGCCCCCCCAGGCCTTGGGGAGGACGCCCTGGCCCCCCCTTCTGTTGTGCTGTCTCAGGAGTGGGGTGGTGAGGCACCTGGGTTTGTGTCTGCGTTTCCATCCCAGGAGCACCCTCCCCCTCCTCCTGTCCGGGGTGGGGGGTCCCCCAGAAGGCCGCCTGTGTGGGGAGCCGGGCGGGGGGGGGGGGCGGGGACCCTGGGCACGCCCCAAAGCTCCCAGCTTCCCGGGGCCCCGGCGCGGGCGCTGCTCCACTTGCAGACGCTTAAGCCTATTTTTCTGCCTCTTTCCTGGCAGGTCGGTTGTTATTTTTATGTGAAAGACACACGACGGAGCCTTCAAAAAGATGGCCCAGTGAGAGCGCAGGCTACCGGCGCTTTGAGGCCTCGCAGATGCTGTGCCAGCCGCCCCCTTCCGGGCGGTGCGCGCTGCGGTGGGGCCGGGCGAGGCCGAGGGCCGGCGCTGGGCGCGGGGCCGCGCGGAGCGGGAGGGGGCGGGAGCTCCGGGCCGCAGCCGCACAGGGGGAAGGGCTGACGGGCCCGGGACCTGGCCTCGGGGGCCACACCGGAGCAGGGCCCGCCGCGGGACCCAGGCCTCCCCTCTCTGCGAACCCCGCACCTGCCACGCCCCCAGCCGGCCGCTGGGCCCGCCCCGGGGACCCGCCTGGTCTGCGGTCGCCGGGAGCAAGGCGTGCTTCCCGCACTGACTTCCGGGTTCGGCGGAGAACGAACAGCCCCGCACCCCTCCCTCCCCGAGCCCACCCACGTGCTCTGTGCAGAGCCCCCATCCGCCCCAGCGGCCTGCATGACGGCCGCCGGTGCCGCCCAGCCGTGAGTCGCCTGGGCTGGCTTTGAACCTCCGTCTTCGGCTCTCAGCGTCTGGGCGGCCGGGATCATTGGCACGAGGCCCCCGCGCCAGGTGGCTGGCACAGAGGGAAGGCTCGCTGGAACACGGACAGGGTGGAGGTGAGCGCCACGCTGGCCCCGGAGGTGAAGGCGGGAGGCGAGCCTGCACCGGGCGGGCGGGAAGATCCCGGAGGCTCCACGCGCCGTCGGCAGAAGCAGCCGGAATGAGTCCACAGCGACGACACGGAGGTCACGCTCCCCGCCTCCATGCCGGACATCCACCCAAGACCAGTGAGAGCGGAGAGACGCCCACGCTGCCACCCACCAGCGAGGACTGAGAGACGCCGACACTGCCACTCACCAGCGGCGATTAGATCGCGAGTAGAAAAACCCTATACGCGATGATTAGAAGGAATGCAGCCAATGCGTGAGGCTCAGTTACAGTTACCTAAACCTTGGGAAACACAACTTGATACTGACAATGCCTCAAGGAAGAGAGGTGACAGGCGCGGTGTGAGACTTCTACAGGGGAACTGGAGGCGTGGCCCAAGGAGTAGAGCACCAGACCCGGGTGAAAAAGCCAAACAAGAGCGCAGGCCCTCAGTCCAGTCCCAGTGTTCCCTCTCCCCTCTCCCCCTCCCCCTTTCCTCTCTTCTTTCTCCCCCCCTCCTCTCTCACTTCTCCTCTTTTGATCTCTCTCAAAGCACCTAAATGGATAATGCTTCCCACGGTGCCAAAAGGGCAACGTGAAACATATTCAGTTAAAAAACACTGAAAGCTGGGCACAGTGGCTCATGCCTGTGACCCCAGTGACTCAGGAGGTTGAAATTCTTAATCATAAAAAGTAAATCCATGTGTGTAAGACTCATATGTAAATGATAAACTTTTAGAAGAAAACATTCATATATATATACATATACATATATATATTTGTCATAGGGCTTGACCTCAGGGCCTGGGAGCTGTCTCTGAGCTCTTCAGATCAAGGCTAGTGCTCTACCACTTTGACCCATAGTTCTGGTTGTCTAGTGTTTAACTGGAGATAAGAGTCTCTTGAACTTTCCTGTCTAGGCTGGCTCTGAACGACGATCCTCATATCTCAGCCTTCTAAGTAGCTAGGATCACAGGTGTTGGTTCTAAGCCAGCCTGGGCAGGAAAGTCTGGGAGACTCTTATCTCCAATAAACTCCTCAGAACAAGCTAGAAGCGGCGCTGTGGCTCAAGTAGTAGAGCGCTAGCCTTGAGCACAAACTGGCTTAAGGACGGCACCCAGACCCTGAGTTCAAGCCCCAGGACTGGCAAACAAACAAGAAACCCAAGAGACTATAATACCATCTCCTTTCCCTGGGTCGGCAGAACTCGAAAATCTCAGTGATACCAAAGCGACAGGCGGCGTCTGTACCCCAGGAACAGGAACGCCTCGCGAGGGAGGAGTGTGCGCGTAAGCGCCCTCCCCTCCTCCGCGCTCCCCGCACTCACGCACAGGGAAGGACTTGGCCTTCTGCCCCGGCTCCTTCTCCTCAGCCTGGCGTTTCAGCTTCCTCCGTGCCGGGGCGCGTCCCGCTGTCTCTTAGTGGTCAGGTGGCGTTCCGTCGCGTGTGATGGTGTTTACCCCCTTGTCCCGTCAATGCCTCCTTGGCTTTCTACTTCTCAGCTACCGTATGCTCGGATGGACGTTCACGCGCCAGGCTCTGCTTGGTTAGTTCTTGTGTGTACCGAGGAGACGCACCAGGTTCTGCTTGGTTAGTTCTTGTGTGTACGGAGGAGACGCGCCGGGCTCTGCTTGGTTAGTTCTTGTGTGTACGGAGGAGACGCGCCAGGTTCTGCTTGGTTAGTTCTTGTGTGTACCGAGGAGACGCGCCGGGCTCTGCTTGGTTAGTTCTTGTGTGTACCGAGGAGACGCGCCGGGCTCTGCTTGGTTAGTTCTTGTGTGTACGGAGGAGACGCGCCAGGCTCTGCTTGGTTAGTTCTTGTGTGTACCGAGGAGACGCACCAGGTTCTGCTTGGTTAGTTCTTGTGTGTACCGAGGAGACGCGCCAGGCTCTGCTTGGTTAGTTCTTGTGTGTACCGAGGACACGCGCCAGGCTCTGCTTGGTTAGTTCTTGTGTGTACCGAGGACACGCGCCAGGCTCTGCTTGGTTAGTTCTTGTGTGTACCGAGGACACGCGCCAGGCTCTGCTTGCTTAGTTCTTGTGTGTACCGAGGAGACGCGCCAGGCTCTGCTTGGTTAGTTCTTGTGTGTACCGGAGACGCGCCGGCCGCACAGCAGCTCCGCGCTCGGCGGCTGTGTTCCGAGGCAGCGGAGCGCTTCTTATCCCCGCCGGTGCTGTAAGGGGCGCGGATCTCGCTACGTCTTCGCAGATGCTCATAACCTGTCTTCTTCACGATAGCCAGCTTAACGAGTAGAGTTACTTAATTCCAATTTTGGTTTGCTTCTAGGGTTCCGAGTACCCAACACTGGTAGGAACCCCAGTTCAGCCTCCAGACCGTATGTACAGCGGCTCCTGGAGGCGCTGCCAGCGGAGTCTGGGAACCCTGACCTGGACGGCTTCCAGGCGGGGGGGGAGGGGGGCGGCACGTTGCTGAGGGGAGCTCCCCGCCCCCGGGAAGCGCGGTGTGGATCAGCCCCGGCAACCCCACTGCGGACCCTAGTTTCCTCAAGATCGGAACGCCCCAGTGCCCGCCGCGCCCCAGCTCCACTTCCAGAAGCAGCAGGCGAGCCAGCATCTACCCGGGCTGCTTCAGGGGGGCGGGCGGGGGGGGCAGCTCTGCCCGCACGCGGTGACCTGGACGCCACCTCAGCAGACGAGCCAGCATCTACCCGGGCTGCTTCAGGGGGGGCGGGCGGGGGGGGGGCAGCTCTGCCCGCACGCGGTGACCTGGACGCCACCTCAGGGACGGAGCACGTGGCTTCCGTCCCCAAGCAGGGAGGACGGGTCTGCCCAGAGTGGCTGGGCCATCGAACCCCTGGCTCCCGCCCGGCCACGGCGAGGCCCAGTTGTCCCCGTCCCTCCCCTCGTGTCCCCGCCGGGCCGGTCACTGGACAAGGCAGGCCTAGCTCTGCTCTTGACCTTGTATCCAGCCCTGAACGAAGCAGGGAACGGGAGGGGACATTCTTCAAAGACAAGATTCGGAGAGGGGTGAGGGAGAGGCAGGTTCCGGCCCTGGTGACCCCTGAGAGCGCTCCACTGGCTGACCCTCGACCTCTCCCCCCCCCACCCCAAGTATGGCTCAATGGTGCGGCTTCTCCCAGTACCTTGGGGACAAGCCTCAGGACAAACCTGTTTCCTGTGCTTTGATGTCCCGCCACTCAGGGCGGAGTCCTGCAGATGAGGTCTCTCTGCCCCCCAGGGAGTGTGGGAACCTGGTCTGCACCCCCTGGTGGCTGAGGGTGGGGGGTGCTCTGGGGTCTGCGTGACAGGAGCCCCAGGCCCGGGACAGACACGATGCTCAGTTCTTCCACTCCAGACCGCTGCTTCCTCATGCCGTCCTCCAAGGGGCGCAGCCTGGGGGGACCCTGGAGGAGAGGGGGTGGGGTCCCCTGCTTCTCTTCCTTGCGTCAAGCCCCTTCGTCCCCGTCCTTCCCCATGAGGTTCCCGGGAGCGGCGGTGGTGAGCGGCCCCGGTGCTGAGGGGGTCCGGGCCGAGGCCTCTCCGCGCCCTGGGGAGGCCGGAGGAGAAGATGGGGGGCGCCCCGCCTGCGCTGGGCGTGGAGGGGAGACAGGGCCCGTTCCCCGTCCCTACGTGGGGTGAAGTCAGGGATGAAGCGAGGTGCTCGCTGCGTGGGCCGTGCTATTGCTGGCCATCCCCATGCCATGTGCGTGAGTGGGGGACCCCGAGAAGGGGGGGCTGCCTGTGAAAGATCCGAGGAGGGAGCCGCCAGTGCGAGGGCCTGGCAGGTGGGGAGAGCCCCTCCCTGCGCCGCGGGGGCAGCGGGACTCGGGCCGAGCAGCCCCACGGTGGTTGATGGTCAGGGCGGGGGCACAAGCTGGGGGGGGGGGACGGCCGGGCCACTCACAGCCCTGGGAACTGGGGAGGGGAAGGGGCAGGCTGTGGAGTGGGGGGGGGGCAGGAGAGCCACCCCAGGGCCCCTGGCATCTCACCCGGGCCCCGGCCCCGCGCTGAGCGCTTCA
The DNA here is from genome assembly GCF_023159225.1 of Perognathus longimembris pacificus. Taxonomy (NCBI): domain Eukaryota; kingdom Metazoa; phylum Chordata; class Mammalia; order Rodentia; family Heteromyidae; genus Perognathus; species Perognathus longimembris. The sequence continues at coordinate 19,061 of NW_025960816.1, read as the reverse complement.
ACGGCGTCCTCCCCCCCCCCGGCCTTTGCTGGGGTGGGGCGCACCTCGCAATCTTGGCTCCTGCCCTTCTCCACCTGGCACCGTGCCAGGAAAGGGGTTTCCAGGCGCCCTGGTGGGGGGGGGGAATCACTTTTGGGGAGGATGTCTGAGTGGGTCTGGGAGAAGACAGGAAGGAAGGGAAGGACCGAGCGAGAGGACCCCATCCGTCCAGTCCACCAGGAATGGACCCCGGAGGGCGGGCTGCGGGAGAGTGGGGGGCAGGCGGAGGGGTGCCGCTGCCTGCGGAGGGGGGAGAGGCGCAGCGGCTACGCCAGGAGGGGTGGTGGCAGAGGGGATGGGGGAGAGGAGCTGATACGGGGGCAAACAGCTTGAGCCGGCGCGTGGGCTTTGGGGGGACACTCCTGACGACGTCACAGCAGGGAGGGGCGCGGGGGGCAAGGCGGGGGGGCAGAGTGTGACTGGGAAGGCAGCAGACGGACTAGGAAAGCGTGGAGATCGGTGGTCACGAGTCTCGAGCAGAGCTGTCGGTGTGGCGCACTGGGAAGGGAGGGGACCCGCTTGGCCAGACCCAGAGAGGGAAGAGAATGTGACCGGGGCTGGGCCTCTGTCACCCCGCCGGTGATGACAGAGGCGACCCCAGGGTCACACAGGAAGTCGTGAGAGTCAAGGTCCCGCAGCCTTACTTCAGAGGCGAGGGCTTTGGTCTGGGAACCGCACTCGGTGGAACCCTGCAGGCAGAGGTCTGGACCACCCACTAAATGCCTCCGCCCTGGAAGCGACGCTGCTCCAGCGCTCACGACCGTGCCCTTCCTTGGGAACACCAGTTATTACTTAAGTGCTAGGTCACTTGTTCCCCGGGGGCCCTGCAGGGCACCTTGGCTTGGGGAGGTGTGTACGTGACACCCTCCCTGTCTCCCGACACTGCGGGCCAGGTGTCAGGCGGGGGACAGCGGGAGGATACGCCGTGACCCGAGACCCCAGCTGGGGACGGTGGCCTGTGCTCGCTCGCGTTGAGAGGCCTGGAGAACGGGGACCTTCCGTCGCCGGGGAGGGCGGGTGGACCTCGCAGAGCGCACCACGGTGGGGAGGGGGTCCCTGCAGAACACACAGCCTGGAGAGGACGACAGGAGTGAGTCCTCAGGGTGGCCTGGTGGGGGTGGGGGTGGAGTCGGTGCCCTGACCACCCCTCCCTTCCCCACAGTGGGGTGTGTGTGTGTGTGTGAAGGGGAACAGGGCTAGAAGAGGCGCAGCACCGGTGGATTCTGGCTTCAGCGTTTGGGGAGGTTCTTCCCGCCTCAGCCTGAGCAGGATGGGGAACGGCAGGAGAGTGGTTCACCCCCGCCCCCCCCCCCCCCCGGCCTCTGCGGGGCGTGCAGGCTCGGGTGCAGGGAGCGATTCGCCCGTGTAGGACCTTTCCCGAGTGGCCGCGTCCCTGGCTGCCCAGCATCGCGAACCCGGGAGCGCGGGGGCCTCTCCACCCCCGAGGCCTGTGGCCCAGAGGCCCGGGACGCCCCCCGTCCAGGGAGCAGGAAGCAAGCACATAGCCATCGACGGAGCGTCCGGGGCGGGCGGTGCGGAGGGAGGGCTGGAGGCGCCAGGAGGGGGCCGCGCCCCGCAGTGTCAGCCCTGGGCGGGTGGTCTGGGGATGGCGGATCTGCCCTGGGTAGCCCAGGTACGGCCTAAGCTGCGGTCGGAGGTCACCCTCCGCTCCCTCCTTGGGCCCGGGGCGGGAGGCGCCCCGCCGGGGCCGCGCGCTCGGGGGACCCGGCCCCGCGGGCGGCAGCAGGTGGCGCTCGCCGCCCGGGAACGCGCCCCTTCCCGGGCGTCCCGGCGCGGCGGCCCCGCTCCCGGCCCGAGCCCCCCGCGCCCCCAGCCCCGCACCCCCCGGCTTTCCGCGGGACACTCCCGGGCAGCCCCCGCCCCCGCCCGCTGCCCCGGACCCGGGGCTCCGCCCCGGCGATGCGGCCCGTCCTCCCCCCCCCCCCACCCCTACCCCACCCCGGCCAGGCCCCACCGCACCCCGGCGGGAGGGGAAGGCGCGGGGCGCCCGGGGGGGGGCGGAGGCCGCGCTGGGGGGTGGGGGGGGCGGGGGGCCGGGGGCACCGCGGGCCGCCCTCGGGCCGGGCCGGGCGCACCTTCCGCCCGCCAGCCTCCGCCCCGCCCCGCTCCCGCCCCCCTCCCGCCCCGTCTCCTCCTCCGCCTCGCCTCCCGCCTTTTCCCCCGTCCCCGGCCGCCGCGGGCTGCAGGAGGCTCGGCGAGAGCCGGCGAGCGCAGCCCCGGCCCGGCCCGGCGAGGCCCCGCCGCGCGCCCCTCGCTCCGCCCGGCCCCGGGCCCCGGGCCCCGCCGCGCGCCCCTCGCTCCGCCCGGCCCCGGGCCCCGGGCCCCGCCGCGCGTGCGTGCGTGCGTGTGTGCGGGGGCCTCGCGGCACGACGGCGCGCCCTGCCCGGCTGGAGAGCGCGGCCGGCGGCGCCGCGGGACAGCTCGCGAAACTTCCCCGGGCCGCGGCGCCGATCGGGGCCCCGCCGGAGGGAGGGCGGCCGCCCCGGCGCCCCGGAGCCCCGACCCCCGCCGGACCCGGGCCCGCGCCGTGCGCCCCCTCCGGGCCCCCCCCCAGCGCCCCATGGAGCACCAGGAGCCGTACTCCGCGCAGGCCACGGCCGCCATCGCGGCGGTCACCACCTGCCTCATCCTCTTCACCCTGCTGGGCAACGCGCTGGTCATCCTGGCCGTGCTCACCAGCCGCGCCCTGCGCGCCCCGCAGAACCTGTTCCTGGTGTCGCTGGCCGCGGCCGACATCCTGGTGGCCGCGCTCATCATCCCCTTCTCGCTGGCCAACGAGCTGCTGGGCTACTGGTACTTCCGGCGCGCGTGGTGCGAGGTGTACCTGGCGCTCGACGTGCTCTTCTGCACCGCGTCCATCGTGCACCTGTGCGCCATCAGCCTGGACCGCTACTGGGCCGTGAGCCGCGCGCCCGAGTACAACTCCAAGCGCACCCCGCGCCGCATCAAGCGCATCATCCTCACCGTGTGGCTCATCGCCGCCCTCATCTCGCTGCCGCCCCTCGTCTACAAGGGGGAGCAGGGCCCCCCGCCCCGCGGGCGCCCCCAGTGCCAGCTCAACCAGGAGGCCTGGTACATCCTCGCCTCCAGCTTCGGGTCTTTCTTCGCGCCCTGCCTCATCATGATCCTCGTCTACCTGCGCATCTACCTGATCGCCAAACGCAGCAGCCGCCGCCGCGGCCCCGGGGCCAAGAGGGGCCCGGAGGAGGACGGCGGGCCCCGGAGGCCGGCCGCCGCCGAGGGGCCAACCCGGGCCTCGCCTCCGTCTTCCGCGGCGGAGGCCGACGGACACCCCGGCCCCCCCGGGGAGAAGGAGGAAGGGGACACCCCAGAAGATCCTGGGGCTAAGGCCTCGCCCCCCGGCTGGGCTGCCCTTCCCACCTCAGGCCAGGGTCAGAAGAAGAGCGTCTGCAGGGCCTCTGTGGAGGAGGAGGAGGAGGAGGAGGAGGAGGAGGAGGAGGAGGAGGAGGAGGAGGAGGAGGAGGAGGAGGAGGAGGAGGAGGAGCAGCGTGACCCCCCAGCAGTGCCAGTGCCCCCCGCCTCGGGGAAGCCGCAGGGCTCCCAGGTGCTGGCCACCCTTCGGGGGCCCGTGCTCCTGGGCCGGGGTGTGAGCGCCCTGAGCCGGCAGTGGTGGCGCCGCCGGACCCAGCTGAGCCGGGAGAGGCGCTTCACCTTCGTGCTGGCCGTGGTCATCGGCGTGTTCGTGCTCTGCTGGTTCCCGTTCTTCTTCACCTACAGCCTGGGCGCCATCTGCCCGCGGCACTGCAAGGTGCCCCACGGGCTCTTCCAGTTCTTCTTCTGGATCGGCTACTGCAACAGCTCGCTCAACCCCGTCATCTACACCGTCTTCAACCAGGACTTCCGCCGGGCCTTCCGGAGGATCCTCTGCCGCCAGTGGACCCACACGTCCTGGTGAGCCTGCCTGCCGCGGCCGGCGTGGAGGCGGGGCCGGGGGCGCCGTGCCCCTCGCTGTGCCCCGCGAGGCGTCTCCCCGGGGCCCGGTGGGCCCTCTCCAGCTCCCACAGACCTCATCCCGCCAGCCCCTCCGGAAGGTGGGGGGCGGAGGGGCCGTCTCGGTGGGTTCACGCAGTCTCCCCTTGCTGGCGTTGTGGGGGGAAACGTCCTCGCCAGCGGCCCAGACAGGCCGGGGGAGGCGGTGTGGATCTTCCCGGATGAAGCTGAAATGAGGCTGGAACAGAGCACCGCCACCCCCCTCCCCCCAGAGGCTGATAGGTGGGCTTTCCTTTCCTGGGGCTCCCGTGTGCCTTGGCGGGTGACTCGTTTGCGGTGTTCCTGTTTCTTCTTTAGTACCCCAGCCTCCCCCCCCCACAGAGAGCAGGAAGCCAGTCTTCTCCTTTTCCCAACGGGTACAGCTGCTCAGGAGGCAGCAGTGAAGCTGTCTGCCTGTCCTGGGCACCGGGATGGGGACTCATGTGATGGTATTGTCTCCGTGCCCTCCTTTCCTCCACCTTCTGACGGAGGCTCCTTTAATGATCCGAGCTGTGCACTGGTCTCCTCACCCAGCTCCCTTCTGGGAGGCGAGCTCACGGGTTGACGTGCCCAGCGAGGTGGTCCGGAGGCCTGGCCTCGATCCCCGCATTCACCCCCGTGAAAGCCATGGCGACAATCGCTTTGCCGCCTACTTGCTGCAGGGAGATGAAAGGCTCCACAGAAAGCTTTGAGCTCCATGGGGGGAACGCACTAGCGAACCAGCAAATGTGATTATCTGGTGATAGAAGAATTCCTTTTCTATGTATTTACCCCCCCCACCCCCCGCCTCCTGCAGACTTCTGTGCCTGGGGCGTGTGAATTCCAACCCCAAACTGGAAGCGAGCAGCAGCACACAGAACCGCGGTATCGACTTGGAGGATTTCTTCAAGCACATGCTCCTACACCTGCAGAGGGTCGAGTTCGCATGCGGGGTGACAGCGTCCCCACGTGTCGCCTGCCTCCCCGAGGGGGTTCTCAGTGACTTGGCCCCTTCCCCGGGGGGAGATGAGTCTTTTGTCATCAAGCAAGGAGATCGTTTCCCCACGGCAGCTAAAAATACCCACACCACGGAAGCGGTCTGAGATGAGACCCTCAGGCGGGGACCTGGGCAGAACTCCTCCCGGCTTCGGCCCTGCAGGGCCTGGATGGACCTGCGAGATCTGGGAGGGGGCAGAGGGAGCCTTCCGGAGTGGAGAGAATGGTGTCCAAAGAGGCCTTGCAGAGGAAGAAGGCTGCCCGGCCTGGTCCCCCGTGGGTGGCGGTTGGCACGGGGACGCTGGCCTGGGGGCTGGGCTCAGGGAAGGGGCTGGTGGGTGGTCATCTGCGACAGTCCTGCGCGTGCCCCAGGGGGTCACGGCCTGTGCCCCCTGGGTGTGGCATGCCAGGTTTATTTTTCTCTAGAAGTTGAGCTATTTTATCAATAAAGCATATTTTGGAATAAGCACGTGGTGACCTTGTTGCCCAAAGGCCCCCAGGAGCGGTTGATTCTCAGCTCCTGGCTCAGCGTGCTTGACTGTCAGCCCTGCGCGCCGCCCCTCCCTCTCGGGGACAGCTAGCCAGCCCTCCCTCCCCCCCGCGCTTCCTCTCAGCATCCCCACTCACAGGCAGGAGGTGGCCTTTAGGCAGGCTCTCGGGGGGAGAAGCGGGGTGCACCTTCCGTGTGGCACAAGCAAAGGCGCACGCAGAGGTGGTGGGGTTGGGAACAGCGCCTGAGACCGCATCGACCGCCCTGTTGCTTGGTCCCCCACGGCTGGGACCCCTGAGGTGGAGGACACCCCCGGAGGGGCGGGGGGAGGGAGGAATGCCCTCTGCCCCGCGGTTCCCAGTGAGTATACTTCCACCATATCCACACTTTCTCGGGCCACGCTCTGCTGGAGACCGCAGGGTGCCATCACCAGGGGGGATATGGCCGGACTGAACCCCACGAGAGGGACCCACCCTGCCTCCCCCCGCCTCCCCGACCCCTAGCCCGGGTCCTGAGGCCTCCCACACACGGTGCGTTCCCTGAATCTTTTCTGGTACTTTTGCTCGGTACGCCTACACTTACCTGCTAAGACAGGAATCCGTCCATCTTATCCAGGGGAAACCAGACCCAGAGAGGGGTGACGACTTTCTCAGGGTCACCCAGGCTCGTGGTGTTTTCACTGCACCCCCCATGGTCCTTGTTGTGGGAGTCTCTTCAAGGGGCGGGTTCTTGGACCTCTAGGCAGGCACTCTGTCTCTAGAAATGGAGGTAGGAACCGACCTCTCACGAAGTGGGGCCGTTTGCAAGTCCATTAGGAATATCCAGCCTCACCTCACCCTCATACCTTTGTTGGGAGGACACAAAGAGGACCTTGTGACAGAAAGTCACACCGCTGCGTCCTGGAGCCGTAAAACAGTCAAACCCAGACCCAGGGCTGTGGTTCCACCCCTGGAGTCGAAGCTCTCCCTCGGTGGCGCTGGCTGCGGATGCTGCTGCCTCTGGATGGCTTCAGCAGGTGGCAGTGCTGTGATCCATTGCTTATGTCTGTCACCACCACTAAACGTGTGGTATGGGGTGTGTGTGTGTGTGTGTGTGTGTGTGTGTGTGTGTGTTTGCATTCTTGAACTCTGTGAAGGAAGGGACCGAGCCCCAGTGAAGATGGCTTGCTCACAGCGGCCTCACCCAGGCACAGCATGGCAGTGCTCGACCTAGAACCCAGGCTGCCCAGCGGGCCGTACCGCTGTGCTTGCGGGTTTCCCACGCATCTGGATTTAGGGAGTCCCTGCGGCTGGGGGCTTGGACGCAAGGCCCTTGTCTAGATGCGTCCTGATTTTCTACCTTATTCAATCCTAACATGAGGAAGCCAAGAGACGGCATCCCCGCCACTCAGCCAGGGCCAGGCAACTGATCGTGGGGTGCGTCTGGAGCAGATCCCAGGTCCCCGCTCCCCCTCCTTCTCCCTCGTGCTCCGGCATGCTCTTGTGAGCAGGACCTGGGCACTCCTGAGGGTCACTCGGTGGGTAAAGAAGGCTTGGAACCCTCGAGATGAGCAAGGGGGCACGTGCGGCCCTTTTCCTCACAGGAGGTGACCCCGGCACAGCCTCGGGGCGCGGGCAGGGGCAGGAGGGGGGCAGGACTCTGCAGGTCTCCAGGCAGAGACTCAGCCGCCTTCTGGAGACCCTTGTCTTGAGATATCCCTGACTTCAGGGTGGCCCTGCCACCGAACAGGTGGGGAGGAGAGGCCTCGAGAGCCGCCTTCCTCTGGGACCATTCGGGTCATGGAACCACAGAGCCCAACGATGAGGTCGCGCCCGCCCGTGCCGCAGCTCTTTGTCCCTGGGCTGGGCGTGACCCCTGCCCGCCACAGGGAGACCCCCGTGGCTCCCGGGAGCCTCCAGCTTGGCTCCCCTCTTCTCGCCGAGCCCGCCCCAGCTCCCTGGGAGGTTCAGAGCTTCCCGTAGTTCCTCAATGTCTGCCAGGGCCGCGCTTACAGCTCACGGACGTCTTTCTTGTCGTTGTGCCTCAGAACAGAAATGGGCACCAAGCTTGAGGCGATCGCCCCATTTGAGGGGCTCTGGGGTGGGCCATGCAAAAGTAAGGGTAGCCCTGAGCTGTAGCAGCCCCGCGTCTGACATGCATCACGGGGGCTGGGTGCAGCGGTTATCCCCGTATCCAGGTGAGGAAACCGAGGCAGAGGGAGGCCTTGCCCGAGGCCGTCTGGAATTGAGGCTGAAGCCCACCCGGCCTCTGCCTGGGCCACAGCCCCTCAGGGCCTTTCCCAGTGCCAGCCGTGGGGTCTCAGCCTTCACCCCTTTGCGGCTCCAGGTCGTCCTTACCCGCCGATCCCCCCGATTAACCAGGGGGGCCCGGGCAGGGGGTGCCCAGGTCCGGTTTCCCAGGCTCTGCTCGCTGTCAGCAGGGTAGACAGGGCGCACGAGGCTAAAATTAGCTTCTGGATCCTTCCTGCTCCACATCCGTCCCTCTTTGCTGGGCTGGGAGGGCCGCTGTCAGGAGGCCAGCGCTGGAAGGGGCCGGCGTCGGCCCGCTCGCTCCCCGCTCGCTCCCCGCTCGGTGGGTTCTGCCCTCGCGCCCTGCGCTGGCCCCGGGCCCAAGGCGGTGGCTGCCCTTGGCTTAGCCGCGTGGCCATCTCGAGATCAGAAGTGATTCCGGGAGGGCCCCTGCTCCATCTCGCCTCCCGGCTCCCTCCCCCCCTGCCTTCTCGCCTGGTCCTCCCCCACCCCCAGTCCCCAGAGGCCGCCCTTCCCCCTGCCTCCAGCCCTGGGGGCGCCCCGGGTTCCTCAGTGGCCCTGTGGGCTTCCATGGATCAGCGGTGGCCACGAGGAGACGGAACCAGAGCTCCCTCCCCGGACAGTGGGACTATTTCTGTCCCTGCTGCAGCCCTCTGGGGCCTGGCTCCCGAGGGCCGGGGGAGGGGGAGGGCCAGGCAGGCCCAGGGTGCGAGGGTCCTGACCTCTGACTCCCCCGAGGAGAGAGAAGGCCCCTGAGGAGCTGAGGGGGGGGGTTCGGATGGATCACCCCCCCTTCTCCCTCTGGCTTCCATGGGCCCCCGGGAAGAAGTGGCGGGGACCCAGGTGTCCCGTGTCCCTTCCCAACTTCCTGCTGCTGGCGCTGTGGGGGGCGGGGGCGGGGCTGCGGGCCTGGCTCTAGGTCCCTGAGAGGCCAGCGTTACGGCCGACGGGGAGCAGGCAGCGGGCTCGGGGGGGTGGCGGGGAGCCCTCGGCCTCTCCGCGCGGCTGTCCGTCCGGGCCCGGCCCCCGAGGCAGGCAGGCAGCGGCACGGCCTTGGCGCACTTGCTGGTGCTTCGGCGGCACGGGTGGCGGCCCTCGTAGGGCCACCAAATGGCCGGGCGGCCGGAGCAGAGCCCTTTGCCTCTCGGAGCCCCATCTTCCTCCTTGTCTGTGAAGAAGTGGGACGGGCCCCCCGCTTCCTGGGGTGCTCGGGGCGCTGTCCCAGGAGCCCAGGGCAAGGGCGGGGGGCGGCAAGGCCTGCCACCCCCACCTCTCCCTGTCTTCTTCTGGTCATCAATGATCTGGGGAGCAGCTTCCCTACCTACCTGTCATGTCCGGTCCCTGCTCTCCTGCCTGCACTCACCCAGTCTCCTCCTCCAGTGTCTTCCCAGGCTCCATCCCAGTCAGTCACCCCGCCCCCACCTCCACCGGGCTCGCCCTGGGCGCTGGTGCCCCCGGTGGCTGAGCTTCTCGGGGGAACTTTCCCAGGACAGGTGGGAGCCGGTGGGACCGGGCACGGCCACCTGCCTGCACTGCACCGAGATGTTCGGTTTTGTGTGCTTGCCAGTCCTGGGGCTTGAACTCAGGGCCTGAGCACCGTCCTGGCTTCTTCTTGCTCAAGGCTAGCACTCTGCCACCTGAGCCACAGCGCCACGTCTGGCTTTTTTCTATATATGTGGTGTTGAGGAATCGAACCCAGGGCCTCAGGTGTACGAGACGAGCGCTCTACCCCTCGGCCGCGTTCCCAGCCCTGGACTGGACATTGTGTCTAAAGAAAGGCCGAGGAGGGCGCTTCCCGCTGCCAGCGAGGCGAGGCCCCCCAGGAGGGAAGCAAAGGGGGCTTCCCGGGGTCACGATGCGGGGGGGGGGGGGTGGAGGGCAGAAGCCGCGTTTGTCCTGGTCTCGGCGGCAGAGGGGCTAGCCGAGCGGGGCTGCGGGGTGTCCACAGGGCGCTTCCCCGAGGACGGCCCACGATGGCGGGGACCCCTCCCGTGCCCCACGGCAGAGGCGGGCCCAGGGCCGGCGTCCGCTCCGTGCCTGTAGGCCCGCGAGGTCCCCGCGCACCGGGGCCGTCTTGGAGCTGTCTTCCCAGGGCCGGGCCGGGCGCTGGGCGCTGCTCTCGCGTGGGCCTCGCAGTTCGCCCTGCTCGCTTCCTCCGGAGCCTCCGACGGGGATGGCAGCCCGGACTCGGCGGAGCTCGAGGCAGAGGCGGCTCCGGGGCTCCGGCGCAGCCCGGGCGCAGGTGGGAAGGGGCTGGACGAGGATGGGAAGAGCGAGGCCGGGCCGCCCTGGGGCAGCAGGACGGGCTGCGGCCCGGGAGCAGCGCAGAGCGCCGCAGCCGCTGTGGAGAGCCAGGCCGTCCCCGTGGCGAGGCGAGTCACGGGCCCTGACTCGGCGGCAGCCCGGCCCGCGGGCAGGGGGGGACCGCGTGTCTCGGGGGGATGCTCCTGTCCTGTGTGTGCCGCCCTCCGCCTGCCTTCCCTCACAACGCCTCCCACGTGGAGCGTTCCGGCAGCTTCTTTCCGGTGTGTGGCTGAGTCAGGAAGCTGCTCAAGGAAATGTGTCAGACAGACATGCTACACCTGCGCCTTCCACCCTTCCCGCCAAGCCCCCGGCAGACATCAGTAATGGATCCCAGAATTCCCCGCGGGCGCAGACACAGCTGCCGGGATCTGTAAACGGTCGCAGGCGAGAGCGAGAACACTGACTGTCCTCTCCGTTCTGGTCCTTGGTGAATGCAGGGTAAAGGGCTGGTTTGAGCAAAGCCATCCGAGGCAGGAGAAAGTGTCCTCTTCTGAGACTTGCAGGGTTCCTGTGCTGCTGCTACCATGGGGGGGGGGTCCCCTGAGATCCCAGAAGCCCTACATCTGGAAGCCCAGCTGTTAAGCAGAGAGCAAGGCCAGGCAGCATGGCGTGCACTGGGGAGGGTTGGCCTCTTAGCCGGTACCCCCGGATCCAAGCAAAGATGGCAGGAAGGGGAAAGCCACAAGGCCCCAGTGCGAGGGCCCGGTGTCCCCCTGTCCACGCAGTGACGGGGGCTGGGCGTGCTGTCCGGCCGGAGGCTGCGTGGAGCCGCCCTCTCGGGGCGGGAGACGGGGCGGCCGGGGCTCCTCGCCGGCTCAGCTCCCCAGCAGCTGACTAAAAATAAGTCCCGCGCCAGGGTCTCTGTCTGCGGGACGCGGGGAGGAACGTGGTGTCGGGCGCTGGCCCCCAGTGCGAGCGTGGAGGGGGAAGGGAGGGCGGGGGGGGCAGGAGCTGAAGGCACCCACGAGCTTGCTTGTTTATTTTCCTCTCTTGACATCCCAGTGGCCGCGGCTCGAGGATCTGGCGAGGGGCCGAGGCGTGCCCGCTGGAGCCCACCCCAGCCCAGACTCCCACACGCCCAGACAGGGTGTAGGGGGCCCCCACCTTAGCCTCAGCCACCTGGAAGGGGGGCGGGAAGGTGGGCAGGGTGGGGACAGGGCCGAGAGGTCTGCGTCCAGACGTCCAGGCCTGAGGGTCGGCCGAGTGCCGGAGAGCTCGAGAGCTCCAGGGGCTCACCGGGATGCCCACGGCGGCCCGCCCTCCAGGCCCCCCTCCCGGCCCCCCCTCCAGGCCCCCCCTCCAGGCCCCCCTCCAGGCCCGCCCTCCAGGCCCCCCCTCCAGGCCCCCCTCCAGGCCCCCCCTCCAGGCCCCCCCTCCAGGCCCGCCCTCCAGGCCCCCCTCCCGGCCTGCCCTCCAGGCCCGCCCTCCAGGCCCCCCTCCAGGCCCCCCCTCCAGGCCTCCCCTCCAGGCCCCCCTCCAGGCCCCCCCTCCAGGCCTCCCCTCCAGGCCCCCCTCCAGGCCCGCCCTCTAGGCCCCCCCTCCAGGCCTCCCCTCCAGGCCCCCCTCCAGGCCCCCTCTCCAGGTCCCCCCTCCAGGCCCCCCCTCCAGGCCCCCCCTCCAGGCCCGCCCTCATTCTGCCTGCAGTCAGGGTACTGTGGGCGCAGTCTTCCTTGGGGGTCTTGGAAGATGCCAGCTTCCGTCTCTGCCCCAGCGCCCTGGCTTCCCCTCGACACACCAGCCCCCCCAGGCCGGGCTGAGGCGGCCTGGGCCCAGCGTACGCCCTCCCCGCCCTTCTGCTCTCAGTCCTGCTCCTCGGGGCCTCGTGGGGTGGACGCTGACCCCCGAGGAGCGACGGTCCCCCGCCTGCGCTGGGCGTCTCTGCCCCTCCGCACGCCCTTTGGCCCGGCTCCTCTGGCCATGACCAGCCCGGCAGCAGGGCAGTTCCGCCAGCCTGGGGTGGGGGCGGGCTGCGTGGGGGGGGGCCTGTGTCGGGTCCAGAGCTGGGGCGCCCCTGCGCTCATGTCCGCCCTCATATTGCTTTTCCTCTTCAATTTCTGTTCCCAGATCTTCTGTGGATGAACTCTCTAGAAGGCTGGAGAGCCTCACTGCCACCTCCCCATGTGCTGTCACCTCATTAGTAACCCCCTTCCCCGCCCTCTGTGACACACACACACACACACACACACACACACACACACACACACCCCTGGGACCCCCAGCCGGGGCTCTCCCCTGGCTTCTCCCCGATAGGCCGCACCTCCCCTCCCCAATCGCCGTTGGTGTCTGTCTGTCTCGGTTTTATTTCGGGGGGCCGAGGTCCGGGTCCCCTCCGTGAGGAAGGTCCCCTGGCATGAGCCTGGGGGGGGGGGTGAGGGTTTCCCGCTCCTGTCACCCTGACGCCCAGCAGAGCTCTGGGGTCCGGGTGGGAGGCCAGGGCTGGCGAGGGGCCGTCCCCCCCCCCTGAGTCCCAGGCCGCTGGCTTCGCCCGCCCTGCCCGCCCAGCCGCCCCCCAGCCGGGGCCCCGCTCCCCTCCGCGCCAGGGGTCCAGTGGCCCTGAGGGTGGGCGCAGGAAGGGCGGGCGGGAGGGGAGCCCCGCCTCTGGGGTTCGTTCCCCCCTCCCGTCACACTCCGGGCAAGCTCCCCGCTCCCCCAGCCCCGGGGCGGATCCACGAGGGCGACCCCAGGGGCTGGAGAGTCGTCATGTCTGTGGAAAGCCAGACACGGGGGACAGTGTCGTCTCCCCCCTTCTTCTCAGCCCACCTCTGGGCGGGTGCGGCGGGTCAGGGTCTCAGCCCAGGAGGGCCGCCTGGGGGGCGACGCCTGGGGGGCGACGCCTGGGGGGTGGGCAGGGAACGTTCGTCTCAGAGACGGCATCTGCCTGTCAGCCTCGGGCAGGAGGAGGCGGGCGGGCAGGGCCGAGGGGCGACCCTGGGGCTGAGCAGGGTGGACTGCCGGGCGGGGACAGGCTGAGTCTGGAACGCACAGACGACGATGGGGTCTGGGGGTCCTGCCTTTGACACCCTTTCCTTGGAGGTTCTTCTTAGGGCCACCATCTTGCCTCTCTGCCATTCATCAGTGACCATTCTAGACATGACACCTGTTGTCATGACAACCCATCCCCCTCCTGACATGAGAGTCCTGCTTCCCAGACGCGGCCGTCTCAGCCCCAGGGCTGCCTCCCGCGGGCGCGTCGGCTCTCCTTCCCTTCGGGTCTTGTAAAGAGGTGACTCTCGCTTCCTTCACTTGTTACACACGTCCTGTTTCCCCATCTTGCTTGAGTCTTGGCTCCCTCCCTCCCTCCCTCCCTCCCTCCCTCCCTCCCTCCCTCCCTCCCCTTTTTCTTCCTGTCTCTCTTTCCTTCTCCATACCTGGAGCCTCCCCTCACTCTGTTTCCCCATCTCTCTCTCTCTCTCTCTCTCTCTCTCTCTCTCTCTCTCTCGGGCACAGCAGGTGGACAGGGAAGTGGGGTGCAGGGATCACAGGGTCTCCCGCAGGGATCTCGAGAGGCCCAGATGGGAGCCCCAGAACCTCTAGTGGCTGTGGCCTGCAAATCCATATTCCTGCGCGTGCATACGCCCAGGAAGGAAGAAGGACTCGAAGCAGCAGGGCCCAAAGAAGCGGCCCTCGCCCCTCACGCTGCCCAGGCCTTAGGCGCCCGTGGGGCTGACTTCCTGCCCGGCACCGACCCCAGGGCGTTGACCCGAGGCGGCCTGCCGAGGCTCCAGGGGTACATGGCGTCGTTCCACTCGCGGTTCAGGAAATCAAGGATCAGGAAGGTCGAGCAACTTGCTCAAGGCCACATAGTTGGCCAATGGCAGAGACAGATTTGGAATTCCATTCCATAGCCAACGTTCATAACCATAGTGTAATAATAATAATAGTAATAATCCCATCTATTGAGCGATCACTCTTAGTGAAGCACTGAATTTAGGGACATTTGGAACTCCTGTAGCACCCGCGGTAACCCTACCCGACTGAGACCCACGCATCCACCTCTTTACAAATGACAGAATCCGCACAGCGAGGTTACGCAACCGCCTCAGAGTCACGCTTTCGTCCGTGCCGTGCCAGGGCTTGTGTCTGGACCTTCGGCCTCTGGACCTCGAAGGCCGCGGCCGCCCTCCTCCTCTCCTACGCGGAAGGGACCGGAGCAGCAGGGCCGCCGCGTGTGGGGGACGAAGGCCGGGGTGTGAGCGAGCCCCCGTCCTTCCCCCTCCCTCACCGCCCGAGACGCCCCCGAGGCCCTGGCCCGGGACGGCCTGGGAGGCGGAGGAGGAGGCCACGGCCCCGAGGGCCTGGTCGCGGGACGGGGGAGCCATGTGGCTCCAGCAGAATCCAGTTGTCCTCCTCGCTGCGATCCTGGTCGCAGTGGGGCTGAGCTGTGACCGGGAGGCCTGGCGGGCGGCGGGCCGCGTCCCTGCCTCTCGGGCCGGAGCATCCGCGGGCCGCCTGGCTTTGTCACCGAGTCCCCAGAGAGCAGCCTGGCCTTGGAACACGCTGTCCCGGAGCGCGGCTGTGGATGATGAAGAGCCGGTTATTTTTAACGCCGACACTCGTGGGCAGAAGCTTCTTCCAGGCCAGGGATGGAACCATCGGGGAGATCGGGGAGGGGGGCCTCTGGCTCCAGGTCCGCCCCCCCTCCCCCGGTCCTCCCTTCCCCCCAGCCTTCCCCCCCCCACGACTGGTCTTTGTGCGGAGGGGGCCTGCCGTCGGGGTCGGAACCCCTTGAGATGGCCTTGGGAGTCGGGGGGCCTCAGAGGCGAGCCCCGTTTCCTCCTCTGGAAGCCGCAGGTCTGGGAGCCGATGGGAAGCTGTGGCCTGTGCGCTCCGGCCAGCTCCTGCCGCTCCGGCCCCTTCTCCTTCTAGGTCTTCCTGCGGCGTCTGGGGGAAGCAGCCGGCTCAGCGGTCCCTGCCGTGGCTGCCCCGACGCCACGCTCGGCTGTCCCGTGGGGAGCCAGGACTCCTATTTCTCTTTTTTTCCTCCTTTCTCCCCATCCTCATGTTGTTTAACAGCTTTCCGGGCCATCTTTACACACAGACACAATGGGTTTCGGTATTATTCACCCTCTATCGGTCTCTTCTTCTCCCCCTGCCCCCCTTATCTCCCCAAACATCCTGTCCTATACTTATCATCAAGTTCTATGCGTGTGTGTGTGTACAACGTGTGTATGAGTACATGTGTGTGTGTGTGTGTGTGTGTGTGTGTGTGCTGGTACTAGTATAGGAACTCAGGATCTCATGCTCTTGCTTGACTTCCTTGCTCACAGCTGGTGCTCTACCATTTGGGTCACACCTCCAGCCCAACATTTTGCTGGTTAATTGGAGAAGTAGTCTTACAGACTTTTCTGACAGGACCGGCTGCAAACTGTGATTCACTAGGTCTCAACTTCCTGAGTAGCTAGGATTACACGCGTGAGTCACCAGCACCTGTCTATAGAGGTATGTCTCTGAAGTCTAGACTCCACAAAGGAAGCTTTTCGAGCTTGGCTTATGTCATTCAACACAATGGTCTTCCGTCCATCCGCTCTCCGGAAAATGACATGAGTTCATCTTTATGGATGTGAACTACTACATGGCCTGTACGAACCATGCTTTCCTCATCGTTTATTGGTAGCTGGACACCTCGGCTGATTCTGCCCTTGGGCGATTGTGAACACAGGTGCAATAAACTGTCCAGGTGTCTCTTTTGTATATTACTCAGACCCCCTTCTCTATGTGTCTGCAAATGGTGTGTGTGTGTGGGGGGGTGTCATAAGGTAGTCTCTTTTACTTTTTTTGCAGAACTCTCGTACTGACTTGCGCAGTGCCGGCTGCACCGTTCACATTCCCACCGATCTTTACGAGGGACCCTTTCCGCGTGACTGATGCCATGGTGACTCTCGTGAGATGGAATCTTAATGTAACTTTGACTTACATTTCCTTTATGACTAAAGATATGGGGCACTTCTCGATATAGCTAGTCACTGTATTTCTTCTTCTGAGAACTGTCTACTTGACTTGCTTGCCTATTTATTAATTGGGATAATTGTACTTTTACTGTTAAAATTTGGAGATGCTGATTTTCTCCCATTTTGTATGTTATCTCTAAGTTCTGGTGACTGATTATTTCAATGTGCCAAAGCCTTTTAATTTGATATGGTCCCATTGGCCCCTTCTTGCTCTTATTTTCTGATGTGTCCCTTACTGCTGATTGAGCCCCCGAATGCCCTTTGCTTGTGTGCTCAGAACGCCCTGTAAGTGACATCACTCAGGTTAGACCGTGGAATGCACACACAGTGTCAAGTGCGCCTGTAAGCAGCACCACAACCAGCCAACACCACCACCCAGAACAGCATTTTTATTTCTAGCACTGTAGATAGATTTGTTTTGCCTGGTCTAGAACTTATGTATGCCAGAAAATAAGTAAAACATGGCTGGGACAAGAGCCAGTCTAACTCATGCATGGCAGAACAGGCTTCATTGTTGTATTTATTTATTTATTTATTTTGCCAGTCCTAGGTCTTGAACTCAGGGCCTGAGCACTCTCCTGGCTTCTTTCTGCTCAAGACCAGCACTCTACCACTTGAGCCACAGCACCACTTCTGGCTTCTTCTGGATATGTGATGCTGGGGAATCGAACCTGTTGTAGGAAGTAGAGCTGACTCCATCTTGATTAGGGAAACAGGGTAACAACTGTTAAAGTGAAGTTAAATATTGGGTCAACCTGACTGCAAAATTCTGCTTCTGTAAATGGTTGCTTAACTTGTTTGCTGCTTGCTCTGCCCCCCGCGTCAACCCCCGACATCTGTGCTACGGTTTTACTTTATAAACCCCAGTTCGAGGGCTGTGAGGGGTCGCAGATTCAGCTCCCGAGCCTGTGCTGCGTCCCTGGCTGCTCAGTTCCTCCTCCTGCTCCTCCACCTCCTCCTCCTGCTCCTCCACCTCCTCCTCCTCCTCCTCCACCTCCTCTTCCTTCTTCATACTGGGGTTTGAGTTGTGGACCTTGGGGTTCCTAGGCAAGAGCTCTATCCCTTGAGCCACACTCCCAGTCCCTAATGGTTTCAGTTTGCATTTTCCTGGTGACCGATGAGGTTGACATCTTTCCCTGTGCTTATTGGCCATTTCAACATCATCTATCGTGAAGTGCTTCTAAGTCTTTAACCTGTTTAAAAAATTGAATTGTCTTCCTCTTCTTATTGATTTATAGACGTTCACAAGGACAAAACTATTTGTTAAAACGAGCCATTTAGGCTGGGTGCTGGTGGCTCAAGCCTGTATGCACAGGAGGCTGTAATCTGAGGGTCATGGTTTGAGGCCAGCCTGGGAGGAAAGTCCATGAGACTCAAGCTCAGGGACAGCACCCAGGCCCTGACTACAAGCCCCATGACCCGCAAAAGAAAACAAATAAATAAAATAATAACCACTTAAAATCTACAATCTGATGGCACTTGGTACATTCGCAGGGTTGTGCAATCAGCACCTCTGTCTTGCTTGTTGGGAATGTTTTATCATCTCAGAGGAACTGCACTGCTATTAAGCAAGTTATTCTCCAATTTCCAAATGGATTTACCTAGTCTGGATATTTCATGTAACGGCATCATAGAATAGGTGGCCTCTTGCATGGAGTTTCTTTCTCTTAGCCTAATTTTCTCTAGGTTCATTTACATTGTAACAGGTATTACAACTTCACTCCTTTCCATGATGAGTTATTAGTCATTCAGTGGCTACCCCACACGGTGTCTAGCGTGACTGGATAGACATTTGAGCTGTTGGCCATGTTGAATAGTTTTGTTAAGGTCCCTTGAGCACTCGATTTCAATTCTTCGAGTATGTAGTAGTTGGATGGCTGGGTATCTGGGTTGAATAGTAATCGTGGTGACAGAGTTTCCCATTGTTTCTTAGGTGGGGTCTTGGAAGTTTACCCTGTTCAGTCTGGACTGTGGTCCTCCTGTTACGTCTTGTTTATCTGGGATACAGGTGCATGCCGTCACGGCCAATTGGTTGGTTGAAAACAACGAACAAGTCTCTCATTTTCATGAATGCATCTGTTTCTCCAGTTATCTATGTTTCTCTTTTGTTGCTTATGCTTTTTGTGTCAGAGCTAAGGATCAATTGCCAAAGTCTATGTTTTTTTTAATAAGAGATTTATAGTTTAAGTTCCTACGCTTAGGTGTTTTTTTTTTTGTCAATTATTTACACTATGCATGCTGTAAGGTTGGGCCTCCATTCTTTGCTTTATTCCTAGTGTGTGGCTATTTGGTTGTCTTAGTACCAGTTGTCAAAAGACTCTTCTCGCTAGTTGGTCCGGATGCCCCTGTTGAAGGTCAAGTTGGCTGTAGACACGCGCTGTTTGTCTGGACTTCGACTTCACGGATCTCTGTACCTATCCTTTAGCCAACAGCAGCACGTTTAGACTGCGAATGTCGGAATGTGTGCCGTCCCGGGAGGAGCCAGGCCGCCCCTTTGCCCGAATGTCCTTCCTTTCCGTTCCTCCCCTCGCTTCCTCGGCGTCGTTGAGATGTTAAAGTGGGTCCCTGCCTCTCTGCGCCTTTTCATTTGCTTTCCCCCTAGGACTTGCCAGGCTGGAGCTGTGCGCCCCCCCCCCCCCCCGCCATGAGGCGGAGTCTCTTCGTTACGAGCCCTCAGAGGCCTGCCCGGGATTAGACAGTACGTCTGGGCCCTTGCCCCCTAGCCTGGAGCCCTTGCCTTCCCTCTGCCCCGAGTCCATGGCCCCCTCTCCCAGCCTGGCCTCCTCCCGGCGGCCGTCCCTTCGCCCTGTCACCGCGGCTGGCTTCCGCCCTCGCGGGGTGGAGCCCCTCGCAGGGCCACAGCGCTTCCGCGAGGGGACGGGGCCCCGCACCCGGCCCTCCGCCTCCGAGGGCTGCCCAGGCCCTGTGCTGGCCAGGCGGGCCAGTGCCACAGCGGGTCCTGCTGGGACTCCTGCCCCCGGTGACACCGGGCAGTGTGTGAGGAGCCACTCGGCCCGGGAGACGGGGCAGGCGCAGCGTGGGGTC